>NW_027514082.1:0-99852 GCF_048772815.1 Callospermophilus lateralis
CACCTTCAGGTATACTTATGATCAGAAACAGGACATCCAAAGGTTCTCCAGTGCCACCTGCTCATGGGAATTTTAAGCATCTCATGGTATTTATCTAACCATTTTTCAAAGATGAAGTTGGAGGCACTGTGGGTTTCAATTCATTTAGGAACCATTAAATGGTGAGAAAGCTCATTTCAATGAAAGATCTGGAGAACTCTCACAGGCAAGGCTTCCCAAAGAGTGGCCAAAAGTTCACATGAAGCCAGTCCCATTGAGGTCTACAATGTGAGGTCCTTGTTTGTTTTGACTCTCAACTATGGTTGCCAAGTCTTTCAGAATAAAATAATGTGATATCCTGGCTGAGATTTCCAGTGCTCTGTGGAAAGCAACCCTGGGCCAAGACTCATTTTCCAAGGGCGACTCTCATGCGAGGCCTCCTAAAATCCCAACACAATTCATTGCAATACTTCTCTGAGGTCAGTTCCAGAAATCAGTCTCTAAGTGGAATCACACCAGAGTTGAAGCCCAGGTGTAACCAATCATCTCTTCCAACCGCCACACAAGTGATCACATTTAAAACCAAAACACTCCCACCTAGCCCTCATCTTCTTCCATAAAGACACTCATAATAACCTCTGGCTGGAGGTTTACTTGAGAGGCACAGCCCAAGACAGTGTCCAAAATAAGCTCCCTTACCCCTCATTTGCCTAAAGGCCCGGACTCCCTTCCTGTGAACCAGGAGTGATTAAATATGCCTGCTGTTAATACTGCTTCACTTCTCCAATTTGTGGCCTACTGACTGTGGAGTTTAGATTCTTTATGTGAATTGGAGTTATGAGAAAACCCAAGCACCAATGGGCTAGACTCTACAGAGCTTTGAAGAACTCATTAGACCCAAGGAATCCCTATTCTCACTTGACGGAGGAAGGAACATTACAGAGGAAGGTGAGAGACTTCATGTACAATGACTGCTCTTTTGGCCATTTTCGTTTTGGATGCACACATGGGATCTTTCTTTAGACCCAACAGGTGCTGAGAATCTAAGCCACAGCCTCACACAGAACCAAGAGGCTGATTCAGACTCATCCCATTCCAAAGCAATTAAGCAAAGAGCCCAAGGTGATGCCCATTCATTTCCATCTGAAAACTGTTTTCTTCAGGCTTCACAAAGAGGCGACCTGAGGCAAAGACCTTCCTGACATTCAGGGCAACGGACAAATAGGTAAGCAAAAGACCCAAAGCAGGGTTTCTCCACTGAGACTCTCCTAGTCACACTGATATCTGAGTTTTCTGATATGCTCCCATTCCCTTCAGCTATCCAGTACATAGCCATGTCACAGAGCTTGGAGGTGGTACATAACTTGGAAACAAAATCATGAGCCTATTCTAGAGAGAGGCCAAAATCAGGAAGAATACAGGAACTTAGGAAGATTGTAGGTGTTGTACATCTATAAGGCAAGCCACAGTCCATTCATAAATTAGGGTGGATGAATGCTGAGAAGCTTTCTACTAGACATAACACATCCATTGATGCATTCTCTTTTCTAATATCTACAACCACAGACACAGTGGGATACACAGACATAGAAACACTCGCCTTGTCAAAGGACTTACTAGACACAGTCCATTCCAAACCAAACAAACTGCCTTTCCTACGTATTCTTAGAACATGAGACAAAACCACAAACTCACACCCATACCCACAAAGATACCTCTTTCCCCCAAGTAGGTATGTGACTATCCAGAGAGTCCTCTGACTGGTGGGCCATTTTTTGTTCCCCCGAAATGGCCTGTCCTGTCTAAGATCTGGTCTACTTGGCCAACTCTGTGAAGTTGTCAGGGCCCAGCAGTGAGCCACTACCTGCGTTCTTAGGAAAGGCCGCTCTTCAGAGCTCTCCTGGCATTTGGCCATACTCACATCAGTATTTACCAAGAAAGACGGACTCTGTCCTTGGTAAGTCTAAACAAGTGAGACCACTGGGACTGAGACTGGGCCTGCCTCTGGGTGCTTGTCTTCCTGGATTCCAAGTTCAGAGAGTTCCATCACCAAGGAAATTAGGTAAGGTCACTTCCTTCAGAAACTGAATGAGGTCACTGCCTTGGCAACCACTTTGTCCTAACAGTTTCTTCAAACGGTCCTTTGAGATGGAGGCTGCCCCTATTTCCTGTGACAATTTCACAAGTTAGAATGTTATATTAACCATAGGCACTTGGAACAGCTCTCCACACAGGCCTGGTTTGGTTTATCTTCTCTACATTAAAAAGATAGAGGCTGATTCAGACACATCCCTTCATCCTGACCAGGTTTTTTTTTGCCATGTAATAGGACTTTCGTTTTCTCAGGTCCTTCATAGTTCCCTACATCTTCTCCAGGGATCATATCTACATGGACCTTTGAGCTTCTCAGCAGGTGAAAGATTCCCTATATTCCTGTATTGTAAGACCAACTCTGTGCCTGCTCTTTTGTAAAGTTAGATTAGGGAACAGTGTATGATTAGGGTTAATAACAGGTTTGATTAGGGTTAGGAATCATTCTGCTGGATGAATAATGGTATTGGTATTCTGTGATATTTAATAATATAGAGGTGAAATATAAGTATGAAAACAGAATTCTAGGTAAGATTTGAAGCCCAGAAGGGCATTGGTCACTTTAGTGGGATACTTACCTTTGAACTATGTTCTGCACAGATGTCTCAAATAAATAGATAAACAATGGCAAAGGACCATGTACCTTGGTTGATTGAATGTCTAAGAGAACATCCAGTCAAAAAGGCATAGTCGATAGGATTAGGAAGATAGTGTTGGTTTAGATAGAAAAGTGAGTATAGGATTTGGACCAAAAGTTCTTTAGCAATAGAGTTTTGGTTAGAGAGTGAATGTAAATGTCAGCACATGTGAAGAGTCGGTCACAGTGATGAACTGGAAAAAATATGTAGGAAAGCAGATATCAATAGAGACATTAGGAAATCAGGCAAAGTATATAGTGAGTGATAGGATTAGACATATTCAACAGGCTTGAGATTGAATATATAATCTTAGGAAGAAACAAATATGTAGTCACCAATAGGATAGACATTTGAGAGCATTAGGCAACCTGGACATGGGTGTTTTTAGTAATCCATGCACACTTTCTATTTAGGATTTGGTACAAACATAAGTGTGACATTTGCTTTTTTTGTGTCCAGAATATTACACTGATAAAATATATATGTAGATCAGATGACATGAGTATTTCTTCCACCATTTCTAGGAGCAATATATTGAAGACATATAAATTAGTATTGGGGGTACAAATAGGTGCACCCTTTTTCTATGAATATAGAGATAATGCATGACTAAACCATACTGTGAATAAATAGTATCACTGTTTTCAACTTTAAATAATGGATTGAATTGATATCTGAAAATATACAGGAAATTTTATATTTATGTACATACATTCATTCAAACCAGTTATATATCTATTGGTAATATTAGGGTTATAGTTTATCATGAAGTGTGTGTGAGTTTTGCTTCAAAATTGAGTATGGAAATCGAAAATAATGTGTTTGGAAAGAAGTCTAATGAAAAGACCAATCAAGACACCTGGAGAAATACATGTGTTCAAAAGCAGGAATTGATTGTAAGTGAAACAAATGCCCATAAATTTGTGAATTTGTGGATGAAATATATATCCTATGATGTCCATTATATGAAGAAATATTAAGTACCAGTGTTGAATAAAATTGAACGTCAAAATACACACCTTGTCCCATCGGAATCTACTTGCATTGATGTTAAACTGGGTCAGTTACTGTAGAAATATTAGTTTTTGTATGCACCACTCATTCAACTTAGTGTTCAGTACTAGGATACAAATATGTTTTTCAGGTGGATGAATATTTCTGAGAATAATCTTGTGAAAAGTTGATTATAAATCCAAGTCCATGAACATGAATGAATTTAGGGAATTTAAATAAGACACATATATTTCATAGTTTGAAAAATCTGGAGAGTGTGTATTTGTATATATATACACATATTTATATATACACAAAACACACACAGAGACATTAAAAAGTAGTAATATATATGCCAATCAAAATTCATCAATAAATATATATTATCCACAGATGACAAAACATATATTTTACTGAACATGGATTTATGTATATTGTTGTTCTACCAGGGGACTCAACCATAGGTTGAATTTTCTTTTCCAACAGCGTTTAAGAGGAGTGATCTTTTTTCAGAATTTGTATCGGCCAAGTCAGCCACCTCACAAAAATGTACCTGTGATACCAGGTAGGATTCTATAAGTGCATGTAAAAATACATGTGATGAATAGGATACAGAGAAAGGGATACAGGAATTCACATATTTGTTAATTTTAAAAACACATGAAGAATTATTTCAATTGAAAATTTACTAGATTTATAACACCTAGCGTTTATCATGCAAAAGGCAAGTCCAACTATACACCATGCCTCCACTGAACTTCTTGTATTTCTATTCTGTTTGCATTATTTTTCTCCATCATCTTAGGATTAGTTGTCAGACTCTAGTAAGGTATGTGAATATTTCTCAGAATAATCTTGTGAAAAGATTATTATAAATCCACATTCATGAATATGAAAAATTTAGGAAGTGTAAAATAAGACACATATATTTCATATTTTGAATAATCTGGAGAGTGTGTGTGTGCGTGTGTGTGTGTGTGTATATATATATATATATACACACTCATGCACACACACACACACACACACACACACACACACACATATACACAGACATTAAAAAGTAGCACTATATGTCAATTGAAAATCACCAAGAAATATATATCATGCACAGATTCAAATAAATTCATTTTACTGAACATGGATTTATGTATAATGTTGTTCAACTAGGAAGCTCACACATAGGTTGAATTTTCAATTCCAACAGCGTTTAGGAGGAGTGATCCCTTGTCAGAATTTGTATCTGCCAATTCAGCCACCACACAAGAATGAACGTGTGGTAACAGGTAGGATTCTATATGTGCATATAGAAATACAGGTCCTGAATAGGCATTAAAAACATATGGAGAACTATTTCCAAAAAAAATTGACTGGATTTATAACTCCTACCCTATATTATGCAAAAGGCAAGTCCAACTATACACCATGCCTCCTCTGAACTGCTTGTAGTTCTATTCTTTTTGGGTTATTTTTCTCCAACATATTAGGATTAGTATTCAGAATCTAGTAGAGTATGTGTTAATGTCAGGGATTCAATATTTTGAATGGAAAATTGGAAAATTTATCCAATGTGTATGCAAATATGTGCTACACAAAAATCTTCCCACTTTCATCCAGAACAATGCCTTGACATTACCTTCACCCCAAGTAAGACACAATTAGAGGAGAAGTGTTAGAAAATCTGTGAATACTTATCTGGAATGGAATATGATAAGGAGTTCACAACCATGGACGTGGTAGAGGAGTTTCCAAAAGTAAGGGACAGGGTAAACACTCCACAATAATGGAGCTCTGCTGGCCTAATGACTTCTTGAGAAACTGCCTCTGAGTTTGGGCACTTGAAATATATGTTGTTGTCAGGAGCTTTTGCTTTTTTTCTAGTGAGATGATCAAAGCTGGGTCAGCATCTATGTGACCTGGAGGACATAAATTGTAATATTCCAATGAACATGAGGGAAGAGTGCTGGATTATCTTTTTGTGGGTATACTGTGGCCACTGGTGGCTAAGTGTCTCCCTGTGTGGACTGTATAGTCATTTATTGCTCTTCCACTCTCCATTGTGTTTCTTGCTCCTGCACTGGGAGTTTGGTATTTGCTTCACCAAATACATGGAGCTCAACTGGGACACA
Organism: Callospermophilus lateralis; assembly: GCF_048772815.1. Classification (NCBI taxonomy): domain Eukaryota; kingdom Metazoa; phylum Chordata; class Mammalia; order Rodentia; family Sciuridae; genus Callospermophilus; species Callospermophilus lateralis. Next base: position 5,831 of record NW_027514082.1, read on the forward strand.
GTGCTGGTGGGAGTTATGTCACGTGTGGTGGGTCAGGTTCTGCAGGAGAATGCACCAACCAGGTTTCTAACCCACATAGTTTACCCCCTTGAACATAGCAAGCTGATTCTGAACATTGCCTTGAAACCTCTCCATATATCAAGATGCCTTTAAATAGAAATTTATGCTGGCTGCACCATGTCAGTCCCAAGCAATTTGGAATCCAATGGTAGATCCTCATTCCCCTACCACAGATGTTTTATCACACATATGCCCACCACTTCTCTAGGCCCACTACTCAGCAGGATCCAACCTATAGGCTTCTCTGTTCTACACCATTTTCAGGAAACCCAGTCAATCAAGGCACTCTCTCGTATACTCATGATCAGCAACAGGACACCCAAAGTTTCTCCAGTGCCACCAGGTCATTGAAATTTCAAAAATTTAATGGTATTTATATAGCCATTTTTCAAGGATGAAATTGGAGGCACTGTGGATTTCAATTCATTTAGGAACCCTTAAATGGTGAGAAAGCTCATTTCAATGAAAGATCTGGAGAACTCTCACAGGCAAGGGTTCCCAAAGAGTGGCCAAAAGGTCATATGAAGCCAGGCCCATTGAGGTCTACATGTGAGGTCCATGTGTATTTTGACTCTCAATTATGGTTGCCAAGTCTTTCAGAATAAAATCATGTGATATCCTGGCTGAGATTTCCAGTCTCTGTGGAAAGCGACCCTGATCGCATTTTCCAAGGGCAATTCTCATGCGAGGCCTCCTAAAATCCCAACAGAATTCATGGCAACACTTCTCTGAGGTCCGTTCCAGCACTCAGTCTCTAAGGGGAATCACACCAGTGTTCAGGCCCAAGAGGACCCAGGCATCTCTTCCAACCGCCACACAAATGACCGCAATTAAATCAAAACACTCCAACATGGGCCTCATATTCTTCCATATAGACACTCATCATAACCTCTGGCTGAAAGTTTCCATAAGGGGTGCAGCCCAAGACAGTGTCCAAAATAAGCTCTTTTGCCCCTCATTTGCCTAACATCAGGGTGGACTGTACACCCTTCCTTTGAACCAGGAATGATCAAATAGCCCTGCCGTTAATACTGCCCTGCTTCTCCAATTTGAGGCCTACTGACTGTCAGGTATTGATTCTTTCTGTGATTTGGAGTCATGACAAAACCCAAGCCCCTATGGACTATCCACTGTAGGGCTTTGAAGAACTCTTTTGACGCAAAGGATCCCTATTCTCACTTGATGGAAGTCAGGAACTGAAAAGTTCGGACGAACGTCTTAGGAAAAGACCACCAAGAGACTGTCTCATGCCACCGCAAAAGGGTTTATTGTGGGTCCAGCATGCTGGGGCTCAGAGCTCACTTCAGAGGAGCAAAGAACAAAGAGCCCCAGAACAACTTGAGCAGAGTTTATATACATTCTATGGAGAGGGCAGGGTTTTTACATACATCATAGCCTCTTTTAGAAAATCATCTTATACCCCAGCAAAATCAAATAACAACTCTAAAACATGATTAGCACATTCATTGGCGGGAACAGGTCGTGCAGTGGGTGATTGGTCAGCCCTGAGAAGGGGTTAACATTTAAACTGATTGGTTAAAGCCCTGAGATGTATACGTGCAGATCTGCATGGTTTCTGGGAAGGGGTGTTAAGTATCTAGCTGGTCAGGGAAGATTTCAACACACATCTAATAGGAAGATCTGGGAATTGTCTTAAGTGCCACAGGAATTTCAGGTTCTGAGTGCAGCTTGAAAGCTTTACAAAACCTGGTTCTTTACATTTCAATTTCAATATATTTTATTCTTTCATTTCCCACTCCTTTTTCTGACTACTTTTAATCTTAAAAGTAATGTTTCATAATTATTCTGGCGTCTCAAATTCTATTTCTGCCAGTGGAGCATATTTCTGTCTGATTAGCATGAGTTTTACCTACCCAATCTGAGCCTGGAATAAGGAAACTATGCGGTTAAGCAAACAAGGTCCCACAGTTAGCAACACCTTAAGGATGATCAGGGGTCAAGCTAAGTCTGATAGGAGTGTAGTTAACCAGGGGGACTGGGTAAACCATGACTCAAACCACCCTTGTTGAATCTCCCTTTCTCTCTGGCGCTATTCAAGTTATTTTCTTAATTTACTCATGGATTGTTTTGCAACTCCAGTAGGGTCAGCATAAAAACAACAGTATTCTCTCAGTGCCGCACAGAGACCCCCTCCCTCATGAAGAGGAAATCTAGTCCTCCCCTGTTCTGTAAAACAAATGCAGAGAGAGAGAGAGGTTAAGGATTCCTGCAGCACTGTGATAGAGGTTTCTAACGTCTTCAAGTCTTGATCTATTGATGTTTCTAATTGGGCCAATTGTTGTGACCCACGGATCATAGCAGCTGTTCCCATACCCACTCCTGCAGGACCTCCTATCCCCAATAGGATGGCTAGAGTAAGGGACAATGGCTCCCGGTGAAATTGGGTTGTTTGTCCCCCAAGTAGACCTTCGAATGATTCTGCATCATGATAGAGCACCCTGGGGAGTATCTGCACCATTACACAATAATTTACAGAGCTGTCAAATACCTGGGCTGAAAGGCAATGAGTTCTGACTGTGTGGAGTTCAGTACCATAAACATTCCTTTAATTAGTTCCCAGGGGGTGGAGTCAGCTGTACTCTGGACTGGGGAAGTAGGCAAAGACGGAAACCGGGAATTATGAGATGGTAGAGGGGTCCTGGTAGATCTAGGCATGGGAGGTTTAGGAGGCTTAATTCCTGGCTTGAGGGGATTGGGCCCTATTGCTGTGGGATTTTCTTTCTTTTTAAGCTGGAGGGTGAACCAGAGACCAAAGTCATAACCAGGGCCATAAATATAGAATTGCATTCCCCACGTATTTCTCATAGGCCATTTTGTTCTGAGGTAGCCCCTTCCTTTGGAAGTGAAAGTTATATTGAGGGGGTAACATAGACTATTCTTTCCACAGAGAGTTTTTGACACCACTTGGCTAGCGGCACATTTCTTGGGATCAATCCAGGTGTCATTTCATCCTACCCAAATCTTGCTGTCTGGGGAGTTTGGGTTCCACCATGCAGCTTCCGTTTGTTCACAACCCCAATATCTAAAATAAAAGTTACTGGGTCCTCCACAGGTTTGGGCCTGTTTGCGACTTTGGAAATCTGCTGGGCACACATAATAGTCTTGACTGGCTAGTTTACACATGAGCTTGGGGAGATGACATCCATAATTCATGGGGTAAAGTGGTCTATGTTGCCCTGGTTTGCATTTGAGTGGGATCTGTGTGGGGTCCTCTATGTCAGGGAGATCCCAGTCAGAGAGTCCTATGGGAAGCTGACAAATGTCCGGGGGGAGAGATGGCCACCAATTCCATAAGGGGGCTGTATGTGAAATACACCACCCTACTTGCCGAGTAGGATTTATAACTTGCCATCGTTGCTGAACAGGCTGATGGGGATTAGGACTGCTGATGGTCAGGGGAAGAATCCATAGCCCTACCCACACGACGGACATGCAACTTGAGATGGTTACCAGTCTGTTTCAGTTTCCAGCCGGAGTCTGTACAGGGTGCAGGCATGAGATGGGTGGTATGGATCTATGAAGTGATCTCATCCACTTTCACCACTGTGGGTGTTATAAGCAGCACCTGGTATGGTCCTTTCCAGCGGGGTTCCAGGGATGACACCTGATGCCATCTCACGTAGATGAACTCTCCCACTTGATATCGATGTGGGGTTCCCTCATCTCCAGGCTGATTAGCAGAGGCCAACTGTTTCCACAGGTATTGCTGGGTGCTGGTTTTGTTCAAGGGCTTTAAGTCTGTCAAGCAAGGGGGTGTGAAAGGAATCATTAAGTCTCCTAGTTGGGGTTAGGTCCCTTACTGAAGGAGGGGCACCATAGAGAATTTCATAAGGGGTGAGGTTACACAAAGAGGAAGACTTGGTATTTCTTGCACAAAACAGTGCATAACTTAGGAACAGAGTCCAATTTTTCATGCCAGTCTCCAAGCTTTATTTCGTTAAGGTCTCTATGATGGTTCTATTCATCCTTTCTACCTGTCCTGAGCTCTGGGGTCTATAAGCACAATGTAACTTCCAATTAATCCCCAGGGTCCTGGCAAATCCCTGTCTTACCTGGGCCATGAATACCGGTCACTTATCCGACCCTATTACCTTAGGCAGGCTGAACCTTGGAAAATGTCTTCTAGGATCTTTTTGACCACCAGCTGAGCCGTTTCTTTCTTCATGGGGAAGGCTTCGACCCATCCTGAAAAAGTATCTACAAAGACTAGGAGACATTTAAGTCCAATCCTTGCTGGCTTTATTTCAGTAAAGCTCACTTCCCAGAATTGTCCTGGTCTGATTCCTCATAAGCGCTTCCCTGAAGTAAGCTTCGATGGGTAAGTATTAACTAATTGGCCAACTTGACAAGCTGTAGTCACCTGCGCAGTTATTTCTTTCCTCTGTGAGTCAGTCAATAATAATTCCTTCCTTTGGTCCTTTAAGAGTGCCTATAACTTCTTAGAGTCTAAGTGGGTGAGCTGGTGTATGTCTTTGAGATAAAGGTGGGCTTTTGAAAATTGTGTACTTGGCTCTGTAGGTTCCCAGAGTTCTGTATCTGTCTCCTCAGATGATAAGTTGCCTGAATGTTCCGGTCCGGCCAAGTCTCCTGATTGTTGTTCCCCCCGGTGTGGAAAAAGTGAACAGAGGCACTCCGTGTAGGGCTGCCAATTAGCTTCCTCATCTGCCCTTCTGTTTCCAACCGCCACGGGGTCGTTTCCCTTCTGGTGCCGTGGACAGTGCACTATGCCTAGGTCCGTAGGGCCCTGAACTGCTGAGAGAAGGTGGAGGATCATATCTTTGTTCTTTATTTCTTTATTTCTTTCCCAGCGGAGGTTAAAAGCTGCCTTTGCTGGTAAATAGCCCCGTGCACATTTGCAGTGGCAAATGCATAGCGGCTATCAGTGTATATGGTGGCCCTTTTGCCTGTTGCTAGTACCAATGCTTTCGTAAGGGCAATCAGTTCTGCCTTTTGGACTGATGTCTCTTCTGTGAGACCAGAGAAACAGATGACATTAGTTTTGCTAACTACTGTTGCTCCAGCCCACCACGTACCATCTTGGAGGAAGCTGCTCTCGTTCGTAAACCATACGACTTCAGGGTGAGGCAGTGGCTGGATCCTTCAAGTCTCGTCCTATACTGGTTTCTCTGCCTCTTTTTGGGCCACTCTTTGTCCAAGTTTTCTTTTTCTTTACAGTAGGCACATTGATCTGAGGCCAAGGGCAGCCTTTGGCATGGGCCCATGTATCCCTTCATGTCTCCGTGCTTTTTAACTTCTGGTCTATTTGCTGCTCTGACCAAAACCTTAGCCAATGATTTAGTCTGCCTTTTGCTCCTTTCATCCTCCTTTTGTTCCCTTTCCTTCTCTCTCATCTGTTCCCATTCCTCCTCAGTTTCTCTCTTATAATATACTTTCTCAGTTTCTCTGACTAAATCTCTTAAGGTCATATCTTGTAATCCATCTAGACGTTGTAACTTTCTCTTAATATCTAGGGCAGCCTGCTGGATAAAGGCCATTGCAACAGAGGTTTTTTTGTCCTCTGCCTGAGGATCAAAAGGAGTATATTTTCTATTTGCTTCCATAATTCTCTCCAGAATCATAGAGGGAGACTCATTAGGACCTTGGATTATCTCTCTTACCATGGCCAAATTAGTCGGCCCTCTGGCGGCCACTCGGAGCCCCGCTATTAGAGCCCGGTGATAAGTGGACAAATGCTACCAACCTTCAAAGGTGTTGGGGTCCCAGTTTTGTCGGTTCATGGGCCCATAAGGACGAAGAGGGAGCATCACAGTGGCTTCTGAGTTTTCTATTTTCCGTAGCTGGCGGGTTTCTTCAGGTGGCCCAGCTTCCACCAGAAAAGGAGGGGCTGCTGCTGCTGCAGAGAAGTCCCTTGGAGGGCTTGGGTCTGGCCCAATTGCCTCTAGTGGCAGAGAGGCTGAGTCAGTGGTGGGAGAATCATCTGGAATGTGTTGGCGGTTGGGGAGCGAGGGTAGAGGATAAGGAGGGGGAGGATTGTCCAGTCTTGTGACTCAGGAAGAATGGGGGGAAGATGGGGAGGGAACGGAAGGTTTGAATGATAGGATCCTGGGGAAGGGGTATATGGCTGTTGATCTGGGTGGCCACGTGGTCCCGGCTGAAAGACAATATCTCTGACTTTTCGGATTAGAGGGAAGTAGAAGGATCCTTCTGCGGGCCACCCGACTTTGAGGATGGGCCATTCTGAAGCACAGAGAGTCTGCCAGGTCTGACATTTAACTGAAAAATAATGATTCTGGGCCCTTGAGCGGACATCAGTCCAATGATCAAGGGTCAGCGACAGAAGCATGAAAGTGCTTTGTCCCATAATGGGAGTTACTCAAAAAGAGACAGTGAAGACACAAACGCAACACAGACAAAGACAAACAGTAAACGTTTAACATGGGTCCAAGACAAATATTAGAACTCAGTAACTGGAAAACCTGATGGGTTAGACAATAAAGACAGACAGTAAACTCAACATGAGTTCGGGACAATGAACAAAACTGTGTAGCCAGCAAAATCAGATGGGCTGGCAAACGGAATCCTGAAGCAAAATATAACCGAGTTGAGGAAACTAATAGTCCTTGATTTCCCTCATCCTCTGGAGTGTCCCCCAGGGACGTGGCCAGTAGCTCTGTGACACGTCTGCCAGCCACCGTCAGAGAGAGCTAATGCTCTTCACCGACAGCCACTTTGCCAAGCCCTCACCTGAAACCCGAAACCAGAAAGAGGCGCCTTTCTTACCCTGAGAGGAGTCCCTTGGGGTCTTTCGTCCGCTGCGCCGGATATCTCACCTGGGGCCTCCAGATGAAAAGGTGGGGCGAACATCGGAGGAAAAGACCACCAACAGGCTTTCTCAGGCAACACCAAAGGGTTTATTGGGGGTATAGTGTGTTGGAGCTCAGGGCTCACTTCAGAGGAGCAAAGAACAAAGAGCCCTAAGAACCACTCGAGCGGAGTTTATATACATTCTTTAGAGAGGGTAGGGACTTTACACACATCATAGCCTCCTTTAGCAAATCATCATTTTCCACATGAAAATCAAATAACAACTCTAAAACATGATTAGCACATTCATTGGCGGGAACAGGTTGGGCAGGGGGTGATTGGTCAGCCCTAAGAAGGGGTATACATTTAAATTGATTGGTGGATGCACTGTGATGTATACGTGGTGAGCTGCATGGTTTCTGGGGAGGGGCTGTTAAGTAACTAGGTCCTCAGGGAAGATTTCAACACACATCTAATGTGCAAATCCGGGAATTGTCTTAACTGCCACAGGAATTTCAGGTGCTGAGTGCAGCTTGGAAACTTTACAAAACCTGGTTCTTTACATTTCAATTTCAATTTCTTTTATTCTTTCAGAACCTTACAGAGGAAGGCGAGAGAGTTCATCGACAATTACTGCTATTTTGGCTATATTGGTTTTGGATGCACACATGGGATCTTTCTTTAGATCCATCTGGTGCTGATAATCTAAGCCATAGCCTCAAACAGGGCCAAGAGGCTGATTAAAACATATCCATTTCCAAAGCAATTACTACTCTGAAGTCAGTTACAGAACTCAGTCTCTTAGGAGAATCACGCCAGTGTTAAAGCCCAGGTGAACACAGTCATCTCATCCAAAAGCCACACAAGTTACCACAATTAAAATCAAAACAATCCCACATGGCCCTCATCTACTTCCATATAGTCACTCATGATAACCTCTGGCTGGAGGTTTCCTTAAATGGCACAGCCCAATAGAGTGTCCATAATAAGCTCCCTTCCCCTCATTTGCCTAAATTCAGTGTGGCCTGGACACCCTTCCTGTGAACCAGGATTGATCACATAGTTCTGCCATTAATACTGCTCTGTTTCTGCAATTTGAGGCCTACTGACTGTCAGGTATAGATTCCTTATGTGATTTGGAGTCATTATTAAACCCAAGCACCTTTGCAGGGATTGGAAGAACTCATTTGACCCAAAAAATCCCAATACTCCCTTGATGGAGGTCAAGAACCAAACAGAGGAAGGCAAGAGACTTCATCCACAAGACTGATTTTTTGCCATTTTGGTTTTGGATGCACACATTGGATCTTTCTTTAGATCCATCCGATGCTGATAATCCAAGCCACAGCCTCACACAGGGCCAAGAGGCTGATTCAGAGACATTCCTTTCCAAAGTAATTAAGCAAAGAGCCACAGGTGATGCCCAATTATTTCCATTTTAAAACTGTTTTCTTCAGGCTTCACAAAGGGTGGCCTGAGGCAAAGACCTTCCTGACATTCAGGGCAACAGAACAATAGGTAAGCAAAAGGGCCAAAGCAGGGTTTCTCCACTGAGACTTTCCTGGTCACACTGATATCTGAGTTTTCTGAGATGCTTGCCATTCCCTTCAGCTATGGATTACATGGCCATGTCACAGAGTTTGGAGGTGGTACGTATTTTGGACACAAAACCATGAGCCTATTCTGGAGAGTGGCCAGAATTCAGGAAGAAAACAGGAACTTAGGAAGACAGTACATGTTGTCCATCGATAAGGCAACCTGGAATCCATTCCTAAAATGGGTAGGATGAATGCTGGGAAGCTTTCTACTAGACAGGACACATCCATTGATTCATTCTCTTTTCTAATGTCTACAACCACGGACACAGTGGGATACACAGACATAGAAACACTCGCCTTGTCAAAAGACTTTCTAGAAACATTCCACTCCAAACCAAGCAAGCCGCCTTCCCTACCTATTCTCAGAATATAAGACAAAACCACAAACTCACACCCACACTGAAAAAGGCACCTCCTTCCCCAAAGTAAGTCTGTGACTATCCAGAGTGTCCTCTGAATGGTGGGCTATACTATGTTCCCCAGAAATGGCCTGTCCTTTCTCAGATCTGGTCTCCTTGGCCAACTCTGTGAAATATCAGGAGCCCGCGGTGAGCCACTTCTTGCTTTCTCTGGAAAGGCCAGTCTTCAAACTTTCCTTGCATTTGGCCATCCTCACATCAGTAGGTACCAAGAAAGACTGACTCTGTCCTTGGTAAATTGAAACAAGTGATCCCACTGTACTGGGAATTGGACTGGTTCTGGATGCCTGACTTCCTGGATCCCAAGTTCACAGAGTTCCATCACCAAGGAAGTGAGGTGAGGTCACTTCCTTCAGGAACTGAATGAGGTGACTGCCTTAGCAACCACTTTTTCTGAACAGTTGCTTCCATACTTCCTCTGACATTTTCACAAGTTAGATAGGTATCTCAACCATAGGAACCCAGGAACAGCTCTCCACAAAGGCCTTGGTTGGTCCATCTTTTCTACATTAAGGAGAGAGGGTGAATGAGACACAACCCTTCATCCTTACCAGGTTGTTTTCCATGGAATATGACTTTTGCTCTCTCACGTCCTTCATAGTTGCCTACATGTTCTCCAGGGATCATTTCTGCATGGACCTTTGAGGTTTTCAGCAGGTGGAAGATCCACTACATTCCTGTATTGTAAGACCAACTCTGTCCCTGCTGTTCTGTAATGTTAGATTGAGGGAACAGTGTATGGTTAGGGTTAATAACATGTGTGATTTGGGTTAGGAATCATTCTGCTGGATGAATAATGGTATTGGGAACCTGCGATATGTATGAGAATATATAGGTGAAATATATGTATGAAAACAGAAATCTAGGTAAGATTTGAAGCCCAAAAGAGCATTGGGCCCTTGATTGGAATACTTAGCTTTGAATTAGGTTGTGCACAGATGTGTCAGATTAATCAATATACAATGGCATAGGACCTTGTACCTTCGATGATTGAATGTCGAAGAGAACATCCAGTCAAAAAGGGATAGTCGGAAGTGAAAGGTTAATAAAATAGGTATTTGTCACTTCCTGGGAAGAATTTTGTGTTTATTCCGAGCATAATGTAGTTGTAAAAAAAAAATGATTAAATTAAAAAGACACCTTGAAGAGCGTCAATGAGAGAGTGAGAGGACCAAAAAAAGTGGTTTGAGACTTGGTTCACCTAGTCCCCCTGTTTGACTACTTTTTTATCAACCCTGGCCTGTCCGATAATAATCTCCATATTATTGCTAACTATAAAACCCTGTTTGCTCAACCGTGTAATTTCTTTTCTCTAAGCTCAAATTGGACAAGTTAAACTTATGGTAATACCCCACTAGCAGACATAGAATGTGACACCCCCCAATGATCACTTTTATGATTAAAAGTAGCTAGAAGAAGAAGTGGGGAATGAAAGATTAATAAAATATGTACTTGTCACTTTTTTTTTCTGTATGCTTAACAAAACACTGTTGAAATCTTGAGAACTGTTTGCTAATCTTGTTCCCAGAATGTCCTGTCCCCAAATGCCAAACTGCAGAATGTACTCCCTCACCCGGTTGAATGCAAACCGCCCACTCTCCCTCACCCATCAATAAACTTCGCTCCCTGCCCTCCCCAAAGAAAGTATATAAGCTCTGCTTAAGCTCTTCTCAGGGCTCTCTGCTCTATTCAAGTGAGCTCGGACCCCCTGCATGCTGACCCCCTATAAACCCTTTGCTGTTGCATGAGATAGTCTTTTGGTGGTCTCTTCCTCCGAAGCTCGCCCAAAGTTTACTTTGATGATTGGGTGTAGAAAAGAACATTCAGTCAAAAAGGGATAGTCGGTAGGATTAGGAAGATAGTTGTTAGGTTTAGGAAGAAGAGTGAGTATAGGTTTTGGAAAAAAAATATTCTTTATCAATAGGGTTTTGTTTAGAGTGTGAATGTAAATGTTAGCCCATGTGAAGAGTCAGTCAAAATAGTGAACCGGAGAAAATATGTAGGAAAACAGATATCAATAGAGATATTATGAAATAAGGCAAAGTATAAAGTGGGTGATAGGATTAGACATTTTCAATATGGTTGAATTTGAATATATGATCTTAGGAGAAACCAATATGTAGTCACTAATTGGATTGATATTTGAGAGCATTAGGCAACCTGGACATGGCTGTGTTTAGTAATCCATGTTCATTTTCAATTTAGGCTTTGGTACAATAATAAGTGTGAACCTTGCATTTTGTGTCCAGAATATTACTGTGATAAAATGTATATGTAGATCAGGTGACATGAGTAATTTTTCCATCATTTCTGGGAGCAATATTTTGAAGATTAATAAGTTAGTATTGGGGGTACAAAGACGTGTACCTTGTGTCTATGAATATAGAGCTAATGCATGAATAGACCATACTGTTAATAAATAATATAACTGGTTCCACTTTATATAATGCATTGGATTCATATCTTAAAATATATAAGAAATCTTATATTGATATACATACATTCATTCCAACTAGTTATACATCTAATGGTAAAATTAAGGTTATGGTTTATCATGAAAAGTGTGTGAGTTTTGCTTCAAAAGTGATTATGGAAATCAAAAATAATGTGTTTGGAAAGAAGTCTCATGAAAAGACCAGTCAAGAACCATGAAAAAATACATGTGTTCTGAAGCAGGAAGTGATTGAAAGTGAAACAAATGCCTCTAAATTAGCGAACTTGTGGATGAAATATATATCCTATTATGTGCATAAACTGAAGAAATAGTAATGTACCAGTTTTGAATAAAAATGAACGTCAAAATACGCATCATGTCCCATAGGAATCAATTTGCATTGATGTTAACCTGGGTCAGTTACTGTATTAATTTTAGGATTTGTAGGCACCATTCACTGAAGATAGTTTTCAGTACTAGGAAACAAATACGTATTTCAGGTGGATGAATATTTCTGACGATAATCTTGTGAAAAGTTGATTATAAATTCACATATATGAATATGAATGAATTTAGGAAATGTATAATAAGACACATGTATTTCATATTTTGAAAAATCTGGAAAGTTTGTATATATATATATATATATATATATATATATATATATATATATACACACACACACATGCACACAGACATTAAAAAGTAGCAATATATATGCCAATTGAAATTCACCATGAAATATATATCATCCACAGTTTCAAAAATATTCATTTTACTGAACATGGATTTATGTATAATGTTGTTAAACTAGGAAGCTCACAGAGAGTTCGAATTTTATCTTCCAACAGCATTTAGGAGAAGTGATCTCTTCTCACAATGTGTATCTGCCAAGTCAACCACTTCACAAGAATGTACGTGTTGTACCTTGTAGGATTCTATATGTGCATATAAAAATACATGTGCAAATAGGCTACAGGGAAAGGGAGACAGGAATTCACATATTTGTTAACTTTAAAAACACATGGAGAACAATTTCAACAAAAGTTGACTAGATTTATAACTCCTACACTACATAATGCAAAAGGCAAATTCAACTATACACCATGCCTCCTCTGAACTGCTTGTATTTCTATTCTGTTTGGATTATTATTCTCCATCATATTAGGATAAGTAGTCAGAGTCTAGTAGGCTATGGGTTAGTGTCAGGGATTCAGTATTTCGAATGGAAAATTGGAAAAGGTATCCAATGTGTATGTAATTATGTGCTATGAAAAATCTTCCCACTCTTATCCAGAACAATGCCTTGACATTACCTTTGCCCCAAGTAAGACACAATTACAGGAGAAGAGTTCGAAAATCTGTATATATATATATATATATATATATATATATATATATATATATATATATATATATATATATATGGAATGCAATATGCTCAGTTGTTCACAAACTTGGAGGTGGTAGATGAGTTTACAAAAGTAACGAACAGGGTAAACCCTCCACAAAAATGGAGCTTTGCTGGCCTAAAGACTTCTTGAGAAACTGCCTCTGAGGTTGGGAACTTGAAATATATGTTGTTGTCAGGAGCTTAATCTTCATTTGTGGTGAGACAATTAAAGCTGGATCTGCATCTATGTGACCTGAAGGATCTTGTTTCTTATTTTCCAATGAACATGAGACAGCAGTGCTGAATTCTCTCTTTGTAGGTAAACTGTGGCCACTGGGGGCTATGTGTCTCCCTGTGAGGACTCTGAAACCATTTGGTCATCCTCCAATTTTCGTGGTGTTTCTTGCTGCTGCACTGGGCGTTTGGTATTTGCTTCGTGAAATACAAAGATTTCAACTGGGAAACAGTGCTAGAGGGAGTTCTGTCATGTGTGGTGTGTCAGGGTCTGCAAGAGAATGCACCAACCAGGCCTCTATCCCACATAGCTTGCCCCCTTGACCATAGCAACCTGATTCTGAACATTGCCCTGAAAACTCTCCAGATAACAAGATGCATTTACATATAAGGGTTTGCTGGCTACACTATGTCAGTCACAAGCTATTTGGAAGCCAATGGCAGGTCCACATGACTCCACCACAGATGTTTTATCACACACCTGCACACCACTACTCTAAGCCCACTACTCAGGAGGCTCCAACTTACTGGCATCACTGTTCTTCAACATTTTCATGAAACCAAGTCAATCAAGGCACTGTATTGTATACTCATGATCAGCAACAGGACATCCAAAGTTTCTCCAGTGCCACCTGGTCATGGGAATTTCAAAAATTTGATGGTATTCATCTAGCCATTTTTCAAGGATGAAGTTGGAGGCACTGTGGGTTTCAATTCATTCAGGAACCACTAAATGGTGAGGAAGTTCATTTCAATGAATTCTCTGGACAACACTCACAGGAAAGGCTTCCCAAAGAGTGGCCAAAAGGTCACATGAAGCCAGGCCCATTGAACTGTACAATGTGAGGTCCATGTGTGTTTTGACTCTCAACTATGGCTGCCATGTTTTTCATAATAAAATCATGTGATATCCTGGCTGAGATTCCCAGTGCTCTGTGGAAAACCAACCTGGGACTAGATTTCAGATTCCAAGCGTGAATCTCATGCGTGGCCTCCTAAAATCCCAACTCAATTCATGGCAATACTACTCTGAGGTCAGTTCCAGAACTCAGTCTATAAGGGGAATCACCCAAGAGTGAAGCCCTGGTGGACCGAGTCATCTCTTCCAACTGCCACAAAAATGACCACAATTATAACCAAAACACTCCCACATGGCCCTCATTTTCTTCCATATAGACATTCATCATAACTTCTGGCAAGAGGTTTCCATAAGTGGCGCAGCTCAAGACAGTGTGCAATATAAGCTTCCTTGTCCCTCATTTGCCTAAAGTAAGTGTGGCCTGGACACTCTTCCTGTCAACCAGGAGTGATCAAATAGGCCTGCCATTAATACTGCTCTGCTTCTACTATTTGAGGCCTACTGACTGTCAGGTATAGATTCTTTATGTGGTTTGTAGTCATGAGAAAACACTAGCACATCTGCAGGGCTTTGAAGAACTCATTTTACCCAAGGGTCCATAATCACACTTGATGGAGGTCAGGAACCTAACAGAGGAAGGTGAGAGACTTCATCCACAATGACTGATCTTTTTGAATTTTGGTTATGGATGCACACATGGGATCTTTCTTTAGATCCATCAGGTGCTGACAATCTAAGCCCCAGCTTCACCGAGAGCCAAGAGGCTGATTCAGACACATCCATTTCCAAAGAAATTAAGCAAAGAGCCACAGGTGATGCCCACTCATTTCCATTTGAATACTGTTTTCTTCAGGCTTCACAAAAAGGTGGCCTGAGCCAAAGACTTTCCTTACATTTAGGGCAACAGAAAAATAGGTAAGCAAATGACCCAAAGCAGGGTTTCTCCACTGATACTTTCCTGGTCACAATGATATCTGAGTTTTCTGACATGCTCCCCTTCCCTTCAGCTCTCCAGTACATGGCCATGTGACAGAGCTTGGAGGTGCCACATAGCTTGGACACAAAACTGTGAGCCTATTCTGGAGAGTGTCCAGAATTCAGGAAGAAAACAGGAACTTAGAAAGATAGTAGGTTTTGCCCATTGATAAGGCTAGCCGCAATCCATTCATAAATTGGCAGTATGAATGCTGGGAAGCTTTCTACTAGACAGAACACATCCATGATGCATTCTTTTTCTAATACCAAGACCACAAACAGAGTGGGATACACAGTAATAGAAACACTCACCTTGTCAGAGGACATACTAGATAAAGTCCTCTCCAAACCAAACAAGTCGCCTTTCCTACATATTCTCAAACTCACACCCACACTCAAAAAGGCAGCACCTTCCCCAAAGTAGGTCTGTAACTATCCGGAGTGTCCTATGATGGGTGGGATATACTATATTTCCACGAAATGCACTGTGCTGTCTCAGTTCTGGTCTCCTTGGCCAACTCTGTGAAGTTGTCAGAAGTCACTGGTGATCCACTGCCTGCTTTCTCAGGAAAGGCCCCTCTTCTTAGCTTTCCTGGCATTTGGCCATCCTCACATAACTAGGAACCAAGAAAGACTGACTCTGTCCTTGGTTTACCCAAACAAGTGAGACCACTGGAACTGGGACTGGAACTGGCTGTGGTCTCCTGGCTTCCTGAATCCCAAGTTTAGAGAGTTCCATTACCAAGGAAGTTATGTGAGGTAACTTCCTTCAGGAAGTGAATGAAGTCACTGCCTTGGCAAACACTTTGTCCTAACAGTTGCTTCCAAGGGTCCCATGAGATGGAGGGTGCACCTACTTCCTGTGACATTTTCACAAGTTAGAATGATATATCAACCATAGGCACCTGGGAACAGCTCTCCACACAGGCTTGGTTTTGTCCATCTTCTCTACATTAAGAAGAGAGAGGCTGATTCAGACACATCCCTTCACCCTGACCAGGTTGTTTACGATGGAAGTTGACTTTTCCTCCCTCAGGTCCTTCATTGCTGCCTACATCTTCTCCATGGATTATTTCTGTATTGACCTTTGAGGTTCTCAGCAGGTGGAAGATCCCCTACACTCCTGATTGTAAGACCCACTCTGTCCCTGCTTTTCTGTAAAGTTAGATTGAGGGAACAGTGTATGGTTAGGGTAATAACAGGTTTGATTTGGGTTAGGAATCATTCTGCATGATGAATAATGGCAATGGGAACCTGTGATATTTACAAGAATATATAGGTGAAATATAAGTATGAATACAGAAGTCTAGGTAAGATTTGAAGCCCAGAAGAGCATTGGGTCCATGATTGGGATACTTAGCTTTGAAATACCTTCTGCACAGATGTCTCAGATAAATCGATAAAAAATGGCATAGGACCTTGTAAATTGGATGATCAAATGTAGAAGAAAACATCCACTTAAAAAGGGTAGTTGGTAGGATTGGAAAGATAGTCAGTAGGTTTAGGAAGAAGAGTGAGTATAGGATTTGCTCCAAAAGTTCTTTAGCAATAGGGTTTCTGGTAGAGAATGAATGTAAATGTCAGCACATGTGATGAGTCAGTTACAATGATTAACTGGGGAAAATATATAGGGAAGCAGATATCAATAGAGACAGGAAGAAATCAAGCAAAGTATAAATTGAGTGATAGGATTAGACATTTTCAGCATGGTAGATGTTGAATATACAATTTTAGAAAGAAACAAATATTTAGCAACAATAGGATTGACATTTGAGAGCATTAGGCAATCTGGACTTGGATGTTTTTAGTAATCCATGCTCACTTTCCATTTAGGCTTTGGTACAATCATAAGTGTGAACTTTGCATTTTGTGTCCAGAATATTACTGTGATAAAGTGTATATGTAGATCAGGTGACATGAGTATTTCTTCCACCAATTATGTGGTCAATATTTTGAAGATGTATAAATTAGTATTGGGTGTACAAATAGGTCTACACTGTGTCTACAAATATTGATAAAATGAATGAATAGACAATACTGTGAATAAATAATATAACTGGTTCCAACTTTAAATTATGGATTGAATTGATATCTTAAAATATACAGGAAATCTTATATTGATATACATACATTCATTACAACCATTTATAGATCTAATGGTAATATTAGGGTTATGATTTGTCATGAAGAGTGTGTGAGGTTTGCTTCAACATGATTATTGAAATCTAAAATGAAAAGTATTCTCATGAAAAGACCAGTCAAAAAACATGGAGGAATACATGTGTACTGAAGCAGGAAGTGATAGAAAGTGAAACAAATGCCTATAAATTTGCAAACTTGTGAACGAAATATTTATCCTATGATGTGCATAAACTGAAGAAATAGTCATGTAACATTGTTGAATAAAAATGAACGTCATAATACACATCATGTACCATAGTAATCTACTTGCATTGATGTTAAAGTGGGTCAGTTACTGTAGAAAAATTAGGACTTCTATGCACCATTCACTGAATTTAGATTTCAGTACTAGGAAACAATATGTATTTGAGGTGGATGAATATTTCTGAGTATAATTTTGTGAACATTTGATTATAAATCCACATACATGAATATGAATGCATTTAGGGATTGTATAATAAGACACATATATTTTATATTCTGAAAAATCTGGAGAGTGTGTGTGTATATACACACACACACACACACACACACACACACACACACGCACACGCACAGACATTAAAAGGTAGCAATATATATGCGAATCGAAATTTATCATGAAATATATATCATTCACAGATCCAAAAATATTCATTTTACTGAACATGGATTTATGTATTATCTTGTTCAACTAGGAAGCTCACCCATAGTTTTAATTTTCAGTTCCAACAACGTTCAGGAGGAGTGATCTCTTTTGACAATTTGTATCTGCCAAGTCTGCCACCTCACAAAAGTGTACATGTGTTACCAGGTAGGATTCTATATGTGCATACAAAAATACATGTGCTGAATAGGATACAGATAAAGGGCGACAGGAATTCACGTATTTGTTATCTTTAAAACACACGGAGAACTACTTCAATTTAATATTGACTTGATTTATAACACCTACCCTTTATCATACAAAAGGTAAGTCCAGCTATACACCATGCCTCCTCTGAACTGCTTGTATTTCTATTCTGTTTTGGTTATTTTGCTCCATCAATTTAGGATTGCCACAGTCTGGCTGGGCACAATTCAGGAGCCACTTGTCAAAAGCTAACTTTATTTTTAGAACCACACACGCCAAAAAATAGCTCCTCGGGAAAAACACTCAGAGCACAACTGCCACCACCGGCTTCCCACAAGCTCTCAACCTCCTCACTCCTCCTGCTCTTGAGGTCTATTGGCTGGGTTGTTTGAGCAGAGCCAAAAAAGTCCCCCAAGAAGCAGCTCCATAATTTGAAAGGGTGGGGAAACAGCCCAATGGGCATCACCGCAGAGGAGCCAATCAGCTAGATGTTGCTGGGGCCGCTGTGAGCCAACCATCAGCTGGCAGTCTGAAAGTTTGCTTTGGCCCCTTGGGCTGTGGCTCTCAACATCTAACCCTCTCTGTTTAAACAACAAGCATGTGGCTTAGGGACCGTGCCTGCCTTAGGTTGTCCAATAGTACATATGGTTCTTACCCATTATCAAATGAGCTGACCTCAAGGTGTCAGCCTCCTGTCTTAGATTGGTACCATTGTAATTGGATCTTACCCATCACTGACTACAGGTCCAGTATACATCCACACCTGTGGAGAGGTCTTTGTACCAGGGGCGGGTGAGGTTCTTTGCCTCATCTCTGTTGGCACCCAAATATTAGCTGAACGACCATGACAAGCAGAAGGGAGGAAGATACACCAAGGCAATTGATGGCTCTTTTTGAAAAAATTGTACCACCGATGACATCATCAGAGAAATACCCCAACACTACCACAAGTCGCTGCACCAACAGATAGTTCACAATGCATGCAGGTGAGTTCACAATGCATACAAGTGATACATAGTCCAGGCAAGTTCTGCAAGCAGTTCAGTGAAGGCTATTGCAGAAGCTGTAGATTGGTTTTATCTTTGTCTTCACATGCACTGGGATGAAGTTAGAAATTCTGGCAACAATGCCTAAAGAAAGAATTATGTAACATTCCAAAAGGCACTAAAAGAAAACAATTTTCTTAACAATTTACATTGTCTCGAAGAGAATTATTAAATATAATGCAAAGAAAAGGTGGATCCAACATGGCGGCGGGCAGAGAGGCTGCGCTTTTAATGCACTCCCAGTGATGGGGTCATAAAGTCGCAAGGATAACTCTTGGATTCTACCAACGGAGATTCTCCTAGCAAAATTCCACTGAAGGGAGACTGCCCGGGAGCTACTAGAATTTTTTTGAAGCGTCTGTGTGACCCGGACGAGTGGGACCCTGCCACTAGACGCGGAGTTCGAGATTCACCAGCCACAGTCCGCGCACCGCGGGCACAGCTGCAGATCCATCCACCCGCCCGCAGCCAAAGTGACTGGGTCCTGCTAGACGCTGAGACACAGCTTGGCAGGAAGAAGTCTTTAGCCAAGCCTCCACGCGCCAGGAGCTGAGGCGAACCGGGCCGGGCCAGTCCCACCCCTCCCCTCGGTCAATCCGGCAAGAAGCCTGGGGCCCGCCATAGCAGAGAGTTGACGTCATCGGAGTTTGGCTGGCGAAATTCCTTCCCAGCAGAATCCACTTTAGCAGGTGCGTGACTCCCCATACTGATACAAGCAGCCAGGAAACTTCATTGACTTCTCAGGGGTCATGTCCGTAGGGAAGCAGAGGGGAGCCCAGACCCCAAGGCCCCCATATCACCAGCGGTGACCCCTAAGGTCTTAGCCGCCAGTTTACCACAGCACTGGGGCTTAAAAGGGACACTCGGTGGGGCTGCAAGTGTAACTAGATCTCTGGAGAATCACTTCTGGGAAACAGGACCTGGCTGGCAGGCTGACAGGAGGAAGGGGGTTAAGAGCTGGAGAAGTGAAATGGCTCTGGACTGACAAGTCTGAGAAACCCCCAGAAGACGCAGTACAGGGATAGCTCTCGGCAGGTAGAGAGCAGACACTCCGCTTGGAAGGCACAGCTCTGCCTACTGGAAGAGAAGAAGGTGGATCTCTAAGACTTTAATTTTTTTTTGTTGTTGTTGTTGTTGCTGTTGTTGATATTTTTTTCTCTCCTTCTTCTCTCCCTGTTCCTTTCGCCCCTTTTCCTTCTCTCTTTCTATCCCATTTCAAGTTTTATTGTTCTTTTCATTCCCCTCTAATCTATCTCTCCCTCTATCATTTTTTCTTTTTAAGAGCACCTTCATTCTCCTACCGCCCAACTCTCATCCCAAGCATTACATCTTCCATTGTGTGTAATTGTCTAAATGCAAATAGGTGAATGTCTCGAGGCTGTCTATAAGACTCCTAAATACCTAGCTACTACCAACACCCTGATCCAATTGCCTGGTAGTATCCACCTTCAGTGGAGCAATCTTCTAAAGTAGCCAAGTCATACTAACCATTGTACCACCAGAGCACCCAACCTAAACATATAGTCCTAAGAACAAACAGCAAATCATTGTATGCATACAGAACCTAGAAGCCTTATATGAATTGAATGAATCAGCTTTAAAGTACAACAAAGCCCAAAATTTCTAGGCATAATCTCCCACCACAAAAGAGAGACAACAGAGATATACAAAGCCAAAACAAATGTATAGGAGAAAGCAGTTACAAAGCAGTCAAACAGAGCTGGAAAGCAACGTGAACAATATGAAAAAACAAGGGAAAAAAGGGTTACGAACAATGCAGTACAATCTAAATATACAGGAGGACCTAGAAGAATCAGAAATATGGACAGGGAAAGAAATCAAGGCATTCCTAATTCAGATGGAACGGAATATTAGAGAAGACATGAGACAGCAAATCCAAGCATTGAAAGTATATTTTGAAGAGGAACTAACCACACAAATTAAATCCACAAAGAATGAGCTTTATCAGGAGATAGAGGTGTTAAAAATAATCAAGTTGTAATCATAGAAATGCAAGAAACCATAAATCAGATTAAAAGTGCTAATGAGAATATTACAAACAGACTAGATCAAGTAGAAGTCAGAACATCAGATAATGAAGACAAAGTATATCAACTTGAAAAGAATATAGTCAACACAGAAAAGATGCTGAAATCAAACATATAACACAAAACACAAGTGTGCACACATAATATAATACATACAACACATGACATAATATTAAAGGCCTTATGACTTTTTACAGGTGAAATCTCCATTGCAATGTCTAAAAACTCTATTGTCCAAAAATAGAACTGATCAGCAAAACATTAACCTAGGTCTGTATGAGCTAAAAAAAAAACAAAATAAAACTTCATGATATGAGAAAGGGCAATAATAAAATAGATGTTGAAAAAAAATTCTGGTTCTGTCACAGATGTAAGAACAGCCAAACTGGAGTTCTGGATATCAGCTCTTATTGATTTGAGCCAAATCATCTTATTTTTGGTCTGTAGAAATCTCTTTAGTTAATCTCTCTGGAATCCAAATTGGCTACTCTTCTCCCTGTAGAAACACAAAAACAGACCCCGGACTCCAGACAATTACTGGGTCAGGACCTTTCCATTGTTCTGTTAGAATATCCTTCCAAAGTACCTTGGGCTTATGTACATTATTTGGACATATATGTCTTTCTGCAGCACTAAGCCCTGATGAACCCAAATTTAAAAAGTTTAGAGTAAAAGGGTTATTTTAAGTTTATCTTTGGGGAATATATACCCCTTCCCAATTCCTTCTTTTAGCTTTAATATGTATGTTTTAATAGTTTGATGTGATCTTTCAACTATGCCTTGTCCCTGTGGATTGTATGGGATTCCTCTTATATGAGTAATGCCAAATGATGAGCAAAATTGTTTAAAAGAGGTAGAAATATAAAGAGGGGCATTATCTGTTTTTAACTCTTTTGGAACGCCCACAGTGGCAAAATTTTGTAAGCAATGAGCTATAACATCTTTAGTTTTTTTCTCCAGCAAGAAGGGAGACCATCAAAAATCCAGAAGAAGTATCAACTGTAACATGCAAATATTTTAATTTTCCAAATTCTGGCAAGTTTGTGACGTTCATCTGCCAAATATGGTTAGGTATCAATCCTCTAGGATTGACTCCAAGATTAACTTGTGGTAAAAAGGTCACACAATTTTGACATTGTTTTATTATTTGTCTAGCTTGTTCCTTAGTTATTTTGAAATGCTTTTGTAAAGTATTAGCATTGACATGGAACTTTTTATAAAAATTTATAGCTTCTTCTAGTGTAGAGAAAATATGTATATATGTCATGTGTTGTTTTATCTACTAAATAATTGCCCAAACTAAGGGCTCCAGGCATTCCTGTATGTGTCCTGAAATGTCCTATAAAGAACGGATCTTTCCTGTCCCAGATTAGACTTTGTATAGTGGAAAGCAAAGAGAAAAGAGTAGAGGAAGGGGAAATCCTTCCACCATCTTCAAGTGATACTATAGCAATAACTATATACTGATTATCGGAAAATAAATTAATTACAGATGCTTTAAGCATCACAAAAGCTTGTAATACTGCATTAAGCTCTACATTTTGAGCTAATTGTTTTCATACTAAAAATGTAAAAGTTTGATCAGGTGTAACTATTACTGCTGTACCATTATTTGACCCATCAGTGAATATATTTGTAGCATTTATAATAGGTGTTTTTCTTCTCATTTTTGGAAAAATTACATGATGTGATGACCAAAAAGACAATAAAGGATTAGATGGTAAGTGGTTATCAAATGAAACATTAGATTTGCACATGATTATTGCCCAAGTATTTAACTAATTATCTAACTCATCAATTTGATTCATAGTATATGGAGTAATAATCTTATTGGAAGACATTCCAATCAGTCCCTTTGCTGCTTTTATTCCTTTGAGTATTAATTGTCCTAAAGCCTCAGTATACCTAATAAGAATAGTGTTAGGAGAACAAGATAAATGTATTCATAATAATGGACCTTCTTGCCAATAATACTTCTGTAGGAGTATTTTTTTGGTGGTAGTACAATAAATAATAAAGGCATTCTTAAATCAATTCTATCCAAATGAATATTTTCCATACATTTTTCAATGATTTTTAATGCCTTTCTTGCTTCAGGTGTTAACATTCGGGGTGCATTTGGATCTGATAGACCTTTTAGGATATCAAATAAAGGTTCAAACTCTCCTGTTGGTATACCTAGATAAGGCCTTATCCAATTTATGTCTCCTAATAACTTTTGAAAGTCATTAAGTGATTTGAGTTGATCTATTCATATTTGAATTTTTGGTGGATGGACCATGATTGAGGATAAAAGAACTTCTAAATAATTAATTGAAAAATTTAATTGTACTTTATCTATTGCTATCTCTAGTTTATAATTTTTTAATAAGTTTGTAAGTGTGGCATAACATTCTAGCAATGCGTTTTTAGCTTTCTGTGCTAATAATACACCATCCATATAGTGAAATATTTGTAGTTCAGGATTTTGATTTCTAAGTGGCTGGATTAATTTGTTAACATAAATTTGACACATAGTTGGACTGTTAGCCATCCCTTGAGGGAGTACTTTCCATTTGGATCTCTGATCAGGACCTTCATGATTCAGTGCAGGGATAGTAAATGCAAACCATGGACTATCCTCAGGATGAATTGCAATTGAATAAAAACAATCTTTAATATCTATAATTAAAACATACCAGGTTTTTGGCAAAGCAGAACATTGAGGAATTCCCAAATGAGCAGGTCGCATAATAACCGTCTCATTATTAATGGCTCTTAAATCTTGCAATAATCTCCATTTACCAGATTTCTTTTTAATGACAAAAATGGGAGTATTATGGGGAGATACAGACGGTTGTATATGTCCTTCCGCTAATTGTTGTTTTACCAGGTCATGGGTTGCTTGTACCTTTTCTTTAGTCAGGGGCCACTGAGGAACCCATACTGGTATTTCTGATTTCCAAGTAGTTTTTATTGTCTTAGTGGCCCTTTCTTAAAATCCAACCCATGTCTGTCTGTTCTTTGATCTATTTGTATTGGGGCTGCTATACCTTGTTCTTGTTTTTCTAATCTTTTTCCTTTCCTAAAACCTTGTCTAACCATAATTGTGGGTACATTTTGATTGATGTTATTTGTTAATGTCAAACTTAATCGATCTAGGGCATCTCATCCCCATAAATTTAAGGGAAGATGATCCATACATATGGCTGTTTAGTTCCTTCACATCCTTCAGGATCCTTCCAATCTAATACCATTGCTCTTCTATGGGGATTAGTCACCAATCCTAGGCCTTGAAGCATTTGAGTGTTTTGTTGTAATGGCCAATGTTTTGACGAGAGATGATGCTAAGTTCTTGATGAGAGATGATGCTAAGTTCTGCATCTGTATCCAATAGCCCATTAAATTCATGTCCTTGAATATTTAGTTTTAGCATGGGGCGAGAATCTAAATTTAAAGAAACATAGCCCAATCTACATGTGTGGAGCCTAATCCCTTGGAACCTCTTTCTACAGCATGACTGAAAAATTTATCATGTAGGCTTGGTATTATTAGTAACTGTGCTATTCTGTCTCTTGGTGAAATTACAGATATACCCTTTGGAGAACTGGCTATAATTTTTAATTCACCTTCTATGGTCTACAAGCACGGACACAGAGAGATACACAGACATAGAAACAGTTGCCTTGCCAAAGGACTTACTAGACACAGTTCACCCCAAACCAAACATTCTGCTTTTCCTACCTATTGTCAGAACATGATACAAAACCACAAACTCATACCCATACCCACAAGTCACCTCCTTCCCCAAAGTAGGCCTGTGACTATCCATAGTTTCCTCTGACTGGTGCGCCATAATATTTTCCCACGAAATGGCCGGTACTGTCTCAGATCTGGTCTCCTTGGCCAACTCTGTGAAGTTTTCAGGAGCCAGCTATTTCCTGCTTTCTCAGGAAAGGCTCCACTTCAGAGCTCTCCTGGCATTTGGCCATCCTCACATCAGTATGTACCAAGAAAGACTGACACTGTTCTTAGTAAATCCAAACAATGAGCCCACTGGGACTGAGACTGGGACTGGCTCTGTGTCCCGGGCTTCCAGTTCAGAGAGTTCCATCACCAAGTAAGTGAGGTAGGTCACTGCTGGCTTGTGGGAAGCCGGTGATGGCAGTTGGGTTCTGAAGGTTTTCCTCAGGAGCTGTTTTGTTTGGCATGTGTGGTTCTTAAAATAAAGTTCGTTTCTTTTGTCAAGTGGCTCCTGAATTTTGCCCAGCCAGACTGTGGCATTTGGAGGGCCGCAAGGGGAATGAGTGAGGGTAAGTGATAAGGTAAACTGCTCACCTCTGAAGACAGGGCGAGAGGATGGGAAGCCATTTTAAAATTCCTCTTTTGTTTTGCTTCACTTTTGTTTTAAGTTGCCTGTCCCTGGAGATGGGTAAGATGGAAGAAAAACCACTCACATCTGAGGAACTGATTGAGAGAAAAAAGAGATGGACATTTCAGGAGGATAGAAAAGCTATTATAATGATTTTCTGTTGTTCCACTTTTGTTTCATTCTGGTTCAGTTTTGTTTGGTGATATCTTCTTGGGTTGTATTATAGTTATAGTAGAAATATTCAAGTAAAAGAGAAGGTCTCTCAAGCTAGTCAGACAGAGATAAAAATTCAATTAAAAGAGAAGGTCTCTCTAGCTAGTTAGACAGAGGAAAAAAACAGGTGATTGATCCTGATAATGTGTCTGAATCAGCCTCTTGGACCTGTGTGAGGCTGTGGCTTAGATTCTCATCACCTGATGGATCATTCCGTGTGTGAATCCATACCCAAAATGGCCAAATGAGCAGTCCCTGTGGATGAAGTCTCTTGCCTTCCTCTGTAAGGCTACTGACCTCCATCAAGTGAGAATACGCATCCTTTGTGTCAAATGAGTTCTTCAAAGCCCTGGAGAGTCTAGCACATAGGTTCTTTGGTTTTCTCATGACTCCAATTCACATAAAAATATCTATACCTGACAGTCAGTAGGCCTCAAATTGCAGAAGCAGAGGTGTATTAAGGGCAGGCCTATTTGATCACACCTGGTTCACAGGAAGGGTGTCCAGGCCACCATGACTTTAGGCAATGAGGGGCAAGAGAGCTTATTTTGGACACTGTCTTGGACTTCGCCACTCATGTAAACCTCCAGACAGAACTTAGTATGAGAGTGTATATATGGAAGAAGATGAGGACCATGTGGGAGTGTTTTGGTTTTAATTGTGGTCATTTGTGTGGTAGTTGGAAGATATGACTGGGTACACCTGGGCTGAACTCTGGTGTGATTCCCCTTAAAGACTGAGTTCTGGAACTGACTTAGAGAAGTGTTATCATGAAATATGTTGGGATTTCAGTTGGTCACGCATGAGAGTCGCCCTTGGAAACCGAGATCTAGGCCCAGGTTTGCTTTCCACAGAGCACTGGGAATCTCAGCCAGGATATCACATGGTTTTATTCTGAAAGACATGGCAGCCATATTTGAGAGTCAAAACACAAATGGACCTCACATTGTAGACAGCAATAGCCCTGGCTTCCTGTGAAATTTTGGCCACTCTTTGGAAGCCTTGCCTGTGAGATTTCTCCAGAGCTTTCATTGAAATGAGCTTCCTCACCATTTAATTGTTCCTGAATGAAGTTAAACACACAGTGCCTCCAACATCATTCTTGAAAAATGGCTAGATAAATACCATGAAATTTTTGAAATTCCCATGACCATGAAAATCGTGTAGAACAGAGATGCCAGTAAGCTGGAGCCTGATGTGAAGTGGGCCTAGAAAAGTCGTGTGCAGGTGTGTGATAAAATATCTGTGGTGGGGCCATGTGGATCTGCCATTGGCTTCCAAATGGCTTGTGACTGACATGGTGCACCCAGCAGACCCTTCTATGTAAAGGCATCTTGTTATATGGAGAGTTTTCAGGGCAATGTTCAGAATCAGATTGCTATGGTCAAGGATGGGATTGAAGCCTGGTTGGTGCATTATCCTGCAGACCCTGACACACCACACGTGACAGAACTCCCTTTAGCACTGTGTCCCAGTTGAACTCCTTGTATTTTGTGAAGCAAATACCAAACTCACATTGCAGCAGCAAGAAACACATCGACAAGTGGAGGATTGCCGGATGGCTTTACAGTCCACACGGAAAGATTTTCCCCCCAGTGGCCACAGTTTACCTACAAAGAGAGAATTCAGCACTGCTGCCTCATGTTCATTAGAAAATAAGAAACCATGTCCTCCAGGTCACTTAGATACATACCTAGCTTTGATGGTCTCTCTACAAAAAAAGCTAAAACTCCTGACAACAACAAATATTTCAAGTGCCCAAACTCAGAGGCAGTTTCACCAGAAGTCTTTAGTCCAGCAGAGCTCCATTTTTGTGGAGTATTTACCTGTCCCTTACTTTTGGAAACTCCTCTGCCACCTTCAAGGTTGTGAACTCTTGAGCATATTACATTCCAGATATGTATTCACAGATTTTCTAACTCTTCCACTCTAATTGTGTTTTACTTGGGGTGAAGGTAAAGTCAAGGCATTGTTCTGGATTAGAGTGCGAAGATTTTTGTGAAGCACATATTTACATAGACATTGGATTCATTTTCCTATTTTCCATTCAAAATGCTGAATGCCTGACACTAACCCATACCCTACTAGACTCTGACTACTAATTCTAATATGATGGAGAAAAATAACCCAAACTGAATAGAAATACAAGCAGTTTAGATGAGGCATAGTGTATTGCTGGACTTGCCTTTTGCATTATACAGGGTAGGACTTATAAATCTAGTCAATATTTTGTTGAAATAGTTCTCCATGTGTTTTTAAAGTTAACAAACAGATGAATTCCTTTCTGCATTTCTCTGTAGCCAATTCAGCACATGTAATTTCATATGCACGTATTGAATCGTACCTGTTATCACATGTACATTCTTGTGAGGTGGCTGACTTTGCAGATACAAATTGGGAGAAGAGATCACTCCACCTAAACACAATTGGAACTGAAAATTCAACCTATGGGTGAGCTTCATAGATGAACAACATGATAAATAAAATCATGTTCAGTATAATGAATATTTTTGGATCAGTGGATGATATACATTTCATGATGAATTTCGATTTCCATATATATTGCTACTTTTTAATGTCTGTGTGTGTGTGTGTGTGTGTGTGTGTGTACACTCTCCAAGTTTTTCATAATATTAAATATATGGGTCTTAATGTACACTCCCTAAATTCATTCGTATTCATGTATGTGGATTTATAATCAAATATTCAAGAGATTATTCTCAGAAATATTCATCCACCTAAAATACATATTTGTTTCCTAGAACTAAAAACTAACTTCTGTGAATGGTGCATACGAATCCTAATATTTCTACAGTAACTGACCCAGTTTAACACCAATGCAAGTAGATATTTATGGAACGTGATGTGTATTTTGATGTTCATTTTTAGTCAACACTTGTACATTACTATTTCTTCAGTTTATGCACATCATAAGATATATATTTCATACACAAGTTAGCAAATTTATAGGCATTTGTTTCACTTTTAATAACCTCATTCTTCAGAACACATGTATTCCTCCATGTTTTTTGACAAGACTTTTCCTGAGACTTCTTTCTAAACACATTATATTCGATTTCCATAATCACTTTTGAAGCAAAACTCACACACTCTTCATGATGAAATATCACCCTAATATTACCATTAGAAGTATAACTGGTTGGAATGAATGATTTAATATCAATATAAGATTTTCTGTATATTTTCAGATATCAACTCAGTCCATTATTTAAAGCGGACCAATTATATTATTTATTCACAGTATGGTCTATTCTTGCATTATCTCTATATTCTTAGACAGATACTACACCACATTCTACCCCCAATACTCATTTATACGTCTTCAAAATATTGTTCCCAGAAATGGTGGAAGAAATACTCATGTCACCTGATCTACATATACATTGTATCACAGTAATATTCTGGAAAATAAAGCAAAGGTCACACTTATGATTGTACCAAAGCCTAAATTTAAAGTGAGCATGGATTTCTAAAAACATCCATGTCCAGGTTGCCTAATTCTCTCAAATGTCAATTCAATTCTTGACTACATACTTGTTTCTTTCTAAGATTATATATTCAAACTCAACCCTGTTGAAAATGTCTAATCCTATCACTCACTTTAAACTTTGCCTGATATCCTAATGTCTCTATTGATATAGGCTTTCCTTCATAATTTCCCAGTTCATCATTTTGACTGTTCATTTGTACTGACATTTACATTCACTCTCTACCTGAAACCCAATTGCTAAATAACTTTTGGTCCAAATCCTATACTCACTCTTCTTTCTGAATCTACCGACTATCTCCCAAATCCTACTGACTATCCTTTTTTGAATGGATGTTCTCTTCGACATTCAATCATTCAAGGTACAAGGTCCGATGCCATTGTGTATTGATTTATCTGAGACATCTGTGCAGGACATAATTCAAAGCTAAGTCTCCCAATCAAGGGCCCAATCCCTTTCTTGGCTTCAAATATTACTTAGATTTCTGTTTTCATACATATATTTCACCTCTATATTTTTATAAATATTGCAGATTTCCAATACCATTATTCATCCAGCAAAATGATTCCTAACCCAAATCGAACAAGTAATTAACCCAAACCATATACTATTCCCTCATTCTAACTTTATAAAAGAGCAGGGAAAGTCTTGGTCTTACAATATAGGAATGTAGGGGATATATCACCTGCTGAAAACCTCAAAGGTCCATGCAGAAATGTAGGCAGATGTAGATGTAGGCAGCTATTAAGGACCTGAGAGAGCAAAAGTCATCTTCCATGGAAAACAACCCTGTCTGGAGAGGGGTTGTTTCTGACTCAGTGTCTCTGTTCCTAATGTACAGAAGATGGACCAATCCAGGCCTGTGTGGAGAGCTGTTCACGGGTGCCTATGGGTGATATACTATTCTAACTGGTGAGAGTGTCACGGGAAATACGGACAGCATCTATCTCATGGGACCCTTGAAAGCAACTGTTAGGAAAAAGTGGTTGCAAAGGCAGTGACCTCATTCAGTTCCTGAAGGAAGTGACCTCATCTCTATTCCTTGGTGATGGAACTCTCTGAACTTGTGATCCAGGAATCCAGGCACCCAGAGCCAGTCCTAGTCCCAGTCCCAGTGGGCTCACTTGTTTGGATATTCCAAGGACAGAGTCAGTCTTTCTTGGTATCTATTGATGTGAAAATGGCCAAATGCCAGGAAAGCTTTGAAGACTGGCCTTTCCAGAGAAAGCAAGTAGTGGCTTACCACGGGCTCCTGACAATTTCACAGAGTTGGCCAAAAAGACCAGATCTGAGACAGGACAGGCCATTTTGGAGGTAAATAGTAAGGCTCACCAGTGAGAGTACACTCCGAATAGTCACAGACCTACTTGGGGGAAGGCGATGCCTTTGTGGTTTTTGTTGTGTGTTTGTGGTTTTATCTCATGTTCTGAGAAAAGGTAAGAAAGGTGGTTTGTTTGGTTTGGAGTGAACCGTTTCTAGTAAGTGATTGGACAAGGCAAGTGTTTCCATGTCTGTGTATCCCAATGTGTCTGTTGTTGCAGACATTAGAAAAGAGAATGCATCAATGTATGGGTCCTGTCTAGTAGAAAGCTTCCCAGCATCAATCCTGCCCAATTTATGAATGGACTGTGGCTTGCATTATCGAATGGCAACACCTACAAACTTCCTTAGTTCCTGTTTTCTTCCTGAATTCTGGCTACACTCAAGAATAGGCTCATGGTTTTGTGTTCAAGATATTTACCACCTCCAAGCTCTGTGATATGGCCATGTACTGGATAGCTGAAGGGAATGGCGAGCATCTCAGAAAACTCAGATATCAGTGTGACCAGTAAAGTCTCAGTGGAAAAACCCTGCTATGGGCCTTTTGCTTACCTATTGTTCTTTTGCCCTGAATGTCAGGAAGGGCTTTGCCTCACGCCACACATTTGTGAAGCCTGAAGAAACCAGTTTTCAAATGGAAATGAGTGGGCATCACCTGTGGCTCTTTGCTTAACTGCTTTGGAAAGGGATGTGTCTTAATCAGTCTCTTGGCCCTGTGTGAGGCTGTGGCTTAGATTACCAACACCTGGTGGATGTAAAGAAAGATCCCATGTGTGCATACAAAATCAAAATGGCAAAAATTGCAGTCATTGTAGATGAAGTCTCTCGCCTTTCTCTGTAAGTTTCCTGACCTCCATCAAGTGGGAATAGGGATCCTTTGGGTCAAATGAATTCTTCAAAACCATGCAGAGGCTAGTCCATAGGTGCTTCGCTTTTTTCTTGACTCCATTTCACATAAAGAATCTAAATGCCAAAGTCAGAATGCCTCAAATTGGAGAAGTGGAAAAGTATTAATGGCAGACCTGTTTGATCACTCCTGGTTCACAAGAAGGGTGTCCAGGCCACCGTGACTTTAGTCATATATATATATATATATATATATATATATATATATATATATATATATATATATACTCTCCAGATTTTTCAAAATATGAAATATGTGTCTTATTTTACACTCACCAAATTCATTCATATTCATATACGTAAATTTATAATCAACTTTCCAAAGATTATTCTTAGAATTATTCATTCACCTGAAAAACATATTTCTTTCCTATACTGAAAAGAAACTTCAGTGAATGATGCACACAAATCCTAATATTTCTACAGTACCTGACCCAGTTTAACATCAATGCAAGTAGATTCCAATCGGACATGATGTGTATTTTGACGTTCATTTTTATTCAACACTGGTAGATTACTATTTCTTCAATTAATGCACATCATAGGATATATATTTCATCCACAAGTTAGAAAATTTATAGGCATTTGTTTCACTATCAATCACTTCCTGCTTCAGAGCACATGCATTCCTCCATGTTTTTTGACTGGTCTTTTCATGAGAAAAGGGATGGACAAGGCAAGGTAAGGCAACTAAGATAGCACCGAAGACACGGACAGTCCTATTTGGTTACAACCGGATTTAGAGGGCATTGCTTCTGTTGTAATCATTTAATCCCCTGCACCCCAAGATTAAATTGTTTCAGAATTTTGTACCCAACATGTAAGGGAGGGGCTCAGAAGTTCACAGTCTGCAGAAGTTCATAAAAAGCAGTTTTTGTTTCTGTTTATTTTTTCTCTGTTCTGGGCAAGTTAACATTTTAAGGACACCGGGAATGGGGCAGAGCTATTTTCTTCTCTTTTTTTTTCTCTCTGCCAGCTGTTACCATGAAGCCCAGTTGGTAACTTCTTTATCTTAGAAATGTAGCCATCTCTGTGAAGCCCCAGCTCAAGCTCAGAGGCCTTGTTTACATATTGCCAGCATTGTGACTGACTCTTTCCAAACACATTATTTTTGATTTCCATAATTACTTTTGTAGCAAAACTAACATATCTTCATGATAAACCGTAACCCTAATATTAATATTAGATGTATCATTGGTTGGAATGAATGATTGTATATCAATATAAGATTTCTTATATATTTTCAGATATCTATTCAATCTGTTATTTAATGTGGAACCAGTTATATTATTTATTCACTTATGGTCTATTCATGCATTATCTCTATATTCAATGACACAGTGTACACTTTTTGTACCCCCAATACCCATTTATATGTCTTCAAAATATTGCTCCCAGAAATAGTGGAAGAAACACTCATGTCACCACATCTACATATACATTTTATCACAGTAGTATTCTGGAGACAAATGTAAAGGTCACACTTGTGATTGTACCAAAGCCTAAATGGAAAGTGAGCATGGATTACAAAAAACATCCATGTCAAAGTTGCCTAATGCTCTCAAATGTCAATCCTATTGGTGACTACATTTTGTTTCTTCTTAAGATTATATATTCTAACTCAATTCTGTTGTAAATGTCTAATTGTATCACTCACTTTATACTTTGCCTGATTTTGTAATGTCTTTATTGATATCTGCTTTCCTACATATTTTCCCCACTTCATTATTGTGACTGTTCACATGTGCTGACATTTACATTCACTCTCTAACCGAACCCCTATTGCTAAAGATATTGTTTTCCAAATCCTATACTCACTCTTCTTCCTAAACCTACCGACTATCTTCTTAATCTTACCGACTATCCCTTTATGACTGGATTTTCTCTTCTACATTCAAACATCCAAGTAATGTTCCTGCAAGCGTTGGAGGAAGAGATCACCAAGAGAGTGTCTCATGCAACAGCAAAGGGTTAATTGGGGGTCCAGCAAGCTGGGGCTCAGAGCTCACATGAATAGAGCAGAGAGCCCTGAGAACAGCTTAAGCAGAGCTTATATACTTTCCTTGGAGAGGGCAGGGACGGAAATTTATTGATGGGTCAGAGCGAGTGGGCGGTTAGTGTGAAAGTGGGTGAGGGGATACATTCTGCAATTTGGCAGTTGGGGACAGCACAATCTGGGAACAAGATTACAAACAGTTCTCAAGATTTCAACAGTGTTTTGTTAAGCATACAGAAAAACAGGAAGTTACAAGTACCTTTTTTATTAACCTTTCATTCCGCACTTCTTCTTCTTGCTACTTTTAATCATAAAAGTGATTATTGGGGCGTGTCACATTCTATGTCTGCTAGTGGGGTATTACCATAAGTTTAACTTGCCCAATTTGAGCTTGGAGTAAAGAAATTACATGGTTGAGCAAACAGGGTTTTATAGTTAGAAATAATATGAGGATTATTATTGGAGAGGCGAGGGTTGTTAAAAGCGTAGATAACCAGGGGGACTGTGTGAACCAAGACTCAAACCACCCTTTTTGGGCCTCTCTCTCTCATTGATGCTTTTCAAGCCATCCTTTTATTTTACTCATAGGTTTTTTTTACAACCTCAGTATGGTCGGCATCAGAACAACATTCTTATATCAATGCAGCACAAAGGCCCCCTTCTCTCATGAAGAGGAGGTCCAACCCTCAACTGGTGTGTAAAACAAATTCAGATACAGATGTTAAAGATTCCTGCAAAGCTGTGATGGAGGTTTCTATTATCTTTAAGTTTTGGTCTCTTGCTGCTTCTATTTGGGTCATTTGTTGTGTACCATGGAGCAGGGCAGTGGTTCCTGTGATTACCCCTGCCACAACTCCAATTCCTAATATGATGGCTAAAGTGAGGGATACATGTTCCCAGTGGAACCGGGTTGTATGCCCCCCTGTTTGAACTTCAAATGAACCTGGGTCATTATAGAGCACTCTGGGACACATCTTCACCATTACACAATTAATCAAATCTGTTGACCATTTCATGAAAACATAAACAATGTTTAAGTATATAGAATTATACTGTTGTAGAGACGGACAAGGCACGGCACTTAAGATAGCACCAAAGACAGGGAAACAGTCCTATTTGGTTGCAACCGGATTCAGAGGGCATTGCTTCTGTTGTAATCAATTAACTCGCTGAACCCCAAGTTTAGGTAGTTTCAGAATTTTGTACCCAACATGAAAGAGAAGAGACTCAGAAGTTCACAGTCTGCAGAAATTCAAAAAAAGAAGCTTTTTTTTCTGTTTTCTCCTCTATTGTGGTCAAGTTAACTTTTCAAGGACACCTGGGAGGCAGAGAGCTTTTTTTTTCCTTTTCTTTTATCCCCCTGCCAACTGTTACCATGGAGCCCAGTTTGTAACTTTTTATCTTAGAAATGTAGCCATCTCTGTGAAGCCCCAGCTCAAGGCCAGAGGCCTTTTTCACACATTCTGTGAAAAACTATTAAGGGGGTGTCTAGCTTAGGAGTGCTGATTTTTCCAGCCAGTAGCCAAGTAGAACAGGGCAACAGAAAAAGAGGAAGTTAATCTACACTGAACTCATTTATAGAGACTCTTTTGCTGAAAGTCCTAAAGTCAGCCATGGTGAAGACTTCTGGAGAAGTTCAGTGAAGATTTTTCTGTGGGCCTGGTACAGAGGGGGAAGACGGGGAAGGCGGGGGGTGAGAGCAGCTCCGTGGATCTGAGAATAAGGAAGGAGAAATGTAAAAGAACAATGGGAAAGGGTTTTGGAATTTTCCTAGCAACATAAATTGAGCAGTAGAACCGGTAGAGCAGAAAGGAAGATGGGAGTGAGTATCCCAAAAAGCCTGTGAGGGACTTTAAATTCTTAGTAACCTGTTTTCAGTGATGACAAAGCAACTTTAAAGGCCATTTTCATTACATCTTCGATAGGGGTCTGAGGGTTCTCCTAAGCTGGTTTGAGCTTTGGGTTAGGTGGTAAGAGGATCTGGTGGGACCCGGTGTGGGCACTGACAGGAAAAGAGAGAAGTGAGTGGGTGGATGGGTACCTCAGTACCTGCTACCTCAGCAAGGGGGCAATGCTCTGAGAACCGGCAGAGGTTTCGGTTTTTGATCTAGTAATTGGAGAAGAGAAATCAGGTTTGCTGAGGTGGGACTGACAGCAGAGAGTATGGAGCAGAAGGCTGAGTTTGAGGAACTATTGGAGAAGCATAGTTCAGGATGTGAGCGAAAGAGGAAAAAGGCCTTCACATAGGGGAATTTCCTTTCACCCTTTTGAGCACTTGCAGAAGTTAAAAAGGTCACACAGAATTTGAGGATCTAGAGACTCCTCTGGGGGACATCAGTTTGGGTTGTCTAAGTGGTAATATGGCCAATGCTGTGTACTGAATTTGATGAGGATTTTGGGTTCCACCAGGGAGCCCCTGTATGCTCAAATCCCCATGACTTACAGAAGAAGTCGGCTTTTCCCCCACACAGCCGTGGCGGTTTGTGGCTTTGATAGTCTGCCGGGCAAACATACTAATATAGGCTAGCCAACCTGCATCTGGCTTTCCTGTCCCTACAACCATAATGTTTGTTTCCATTATCTATGGTACGGAAAGGATTTAATGGAATTTTAATGGGATCCTCTTCATCAGGGATATTCTAATAGGAAAGACCTATACCCAGCTGACAAATGTCTCGGTGGAGAGATGGCCACCAGGTCCCTAAGGGGGCTGTATGCAAGATAGACCATACTTCTTGTCTAGTAGGATTTGTGATCAGCCATCGCTGCAGTAGGGGCTGATGAGCGTTAGGACTACGGGTGGCCAAGGAGAGAGTCTATAGCCTTACCCACGGGGCGAATATGCAATTTGAAAGGGTTAGCAGTCTTTTCCAGTTTCCAGCCAGAGTCTGAACATGGCACAGGCTTGAGATGAGAGGCATGGATGCAGGAAGTGATTCCCTCTACTTTTACTGCTGTAGGTGCTATAAGTAGCACCTGGAATGTTCCTTTCCAGTGGGGTTCCAGGGATGACACCTGATGTCATCTTATTCAGAGGAAGTCTCTTTCTTGATATCAACGTGGATTCCCCTCGTCCCCAGGTTGGAAGCCAGTAGCCACCTGTTTCCACAGGTATAGCTGAGTTCTTAAAAGAGATTTAAGTCTGTCAAGCAAGGGTGTGTGGAAGGGATCCTTAGGTCTTAGAGTCGGGGTTAGGTCTCTTAGTGGAGGAGGGGCCCCATAGAGAATTTCATAGGGGGTGAGGTTACACAAAGAAACAAAGGGAGTATTTCTTGCATGAAACAGTGCATAAGGCAGGAGCATAGTCTAATCTTTTATGCCGGTCTCTAAGCTTAATTTCGTTAAGGTCTCTTTAATGGTTCTATTTATTTTTTTTTTATGTGTCCTGAGCTCTGGGGTCTATAAGCACAATGTAAATTCCAATTAATCCCTAGGGTCCTGGCTAACCCCTGATTTTCCTGGCCCATGAAGGCTGTTCAATTATCAGACCATGTTACATTAGTCAGGCCGTGTCTTTGATAAATATCTTTCAGGAACTTCTTGACCACAATTTGTGCTGGGTTTCTTTTATTTTTTTGGTGGGAAAGGCTTCAATCCATCCTGAAAATGTATCTACAAAGACTAGGAGATATTTAAGTCCATACCTTGCTGGCTTAATTTCAGAAACGTCCACTTCCCAGATTTGTCCTGGTCTGGTTCCTCATAGGTGCTTTCCTGCAGGAAGCTTGGAAGGGTAAGCATTAACCAATTGACAGAACTTACAGGCTTTTGTTAACCATTCAATTATTTCCTTTCACTGTGAGTGAGTTAGGCTAAAACTCTGTTCTTGATCCTACAGTAATGCCTGCAGTATTTTTGAACCAAGTTGATTGAGTTGATGTACATTTTTAACATAGTGTAGGGCTTTCTGAAATTCCAGGCTGGGCTCACTGAAGTCGAGGAGTTCATTGTCAGTGTTCTTAGATGTTATCAAAAGCTTGCTGGTGCTCAAGGGTCCATTGGAATTGGGCATTCTCATTTAACAACGGGTATAAAGGAGCAGCTAAGAACACAAACCCAGGTCCATAACCTGCTAAAGCCAGCAGTCCCAAGAAACTCTCTATGTTGTCTCCTGTTAAATGGGGGTGGTATCTGCACAACGGTTTGTTTCCTGGGCTCAGTGAGCCATCATTTACCGTGCCTAAGGGAATACCCCAGGAAGATTACTTCTTGCTGGCAAATTTGGGCCTTTTTGTCCGAAGCTCTCTACCTGAGTTGAGCAAGCTCAGATAATAGTGCTTGGGTCTCAGACTCACAGTTTTCTTTGGTGTTGGCTGCCAGTAGCTGGACATCCACATATTGAAGCAGAATGACTTTGGGTTGCATAGTTCTAAAGTTGTTGAAATGTCTGTGAAGGGCTTCATCAAAGAGAGTGGGGGAGTTTTTGAACCCCTGTGGGAGTCTAGTCCAAGTTAGTTGAAAAGACGTTCTGGTTTCTGGGTCTACCTACTCGAAAGCAAACAGCAACTGACTATCTTTATGCAGAGGCAAGCAAAAGAAAGCATCTTTTAAGTACAGAACAGTATACCATTTACACTCGGCCACAGCAAAGAGGTTATTGGGGGTCCAGCATGCTGGGGCTCAGAGCTCATTTGAATAGAGCAGAGAGCCTGAGAACAGCTTTAACAGAACTTATATACTTTTCTTGGAGAGGGCAGAAAGGGAAATTTATTGATGGGTCAGGGCGAGTGTGCGGTTTGCGTGCACCCGGGTGAGGGAGTATATTCTGCAGTTTGGCATTTGGGGACAGCACATTCTGGGAACAAAATTAGCAAACAGTTCTCAAAATTTCAACAGTGGTTTGTTAAGCATACAGAAAAACAGGAAGTGACAAGTGCCTATTTAATTAACCTTTCACCTAAGCAAAATGGAAAGTGAGCATGGATTACTAAAAACAACCATGTCCAGGTTGCCTAATGCTCTCAAATGTCAATCCTATTGGAGGCAACATATATCTTTCTTCCTAAGATTATATATTTAACCTCAACCATGTTGAAAATGTCTAACCCTATTTCATTATACTTTGCGTGATTTCCTAATGTCTCTATTCATATCTGCTTTCCTACATATTTTCCCCAGTTCATCATTGGAACTGACTCTTCATATGTGCTCATATTTACGTTCACTATCTACCCAAAACCCTATTGCTAATGAAACTTTTGTCCAAATCCTATATTCACTCTTTTTTCTGAACCTACTGACTACCTTCCTAATCCTGCCGACTATTCCTTTTTGACTTAATGTTCTCTAGGACATTTAATCATCCAAGGTACAAGGTCCTCTGCCATTGCACATCGATTTATCTGAGATATCTGTGCAGAACATAATTCAAAGCTAAGTATCTCACTAAAGGGCCCAATGCCCTTCTGGGCTTCAAATCGTACCTAGATTTCAGGTTTCATACTTATATTTCACCTATATATTCTTGTGAATATCGCAGGTTCCCAATACCATTATTCATCCCGCAGAATGTTTCCTAACCCAAATAGAATATGTTATTAACCCTAACCATACACTGTTCCCTCAATCTAACTTCACAAAAGAGCAGGGACAGAGTTGGTCTTACAATACACGAATGTAGGGGATCTTCCACCTGTTGAGAATCTCAAAGTTTGATGCAGAAATGATCCCTAGAGAAGATGTAGCAGCTATGAAGAACCTGAGAGAGCAAAAGTCATCTTCCATGGCAAACCACCTGTTCAGGATGAAGTGATGTGTCTGAATCAGCCTCTCTCCTACTGATATAAAGAAGATGGACCAAACCAACCCTGTGTGGAGAGCTTCTCCTGGGTGTCTATGGTTGATATACCATTCTAACTTCTGAAAGTGTCACAGTAAGTAGGGGCAGCCTCCATCTCAAGGGACCCTTGGAAAGAAGTGTTAGGACAAAGTGGTTGCCAAGGCAGTGACCTCATTCCCTTCCTGTTGGAATTGACCTACCTCACTTCTTTGGTGATGTAACTCTCTGAACTTGGGATCCAGGAAGCCAGGCACTCAGAGCCAGTCCCAGTCCCATTCCCAGTGGACTTACTTGTTTGGATTTACCAAGGAGAGAGTCTGTCTCTCTTGGTACCTAATGGTTTGAGGATGACAAAATGCAAGTAGAGCTCTGAAGATAGGCCTTTAATGAGAAAGCAGGTAGTGGTCAGCACAGGCTCCATACAACTTCACAGAGATGGACAAGGAGACCAGACCTGAGACAGGACAGGCCATTTTGGGGGAACATAGTATGGCCCACCAGTCAGAGGACACTCTGGATAGTCACAGACTTACTTGGGGGAAGGAGGTGACTTTTTGAGTGTGGGTGTGAGTTTGTGGTTTTGTCTCATGTTCTGAGAATAGGTAGGAAAGGCGGTTTGTTTGGTTTAGAGTGGACTGTTTCTAGAAAGTCCTTTGACAAGGCGAGTGTATTTCTGTCTATGTATCCCACTGTGTCCTTGGTTGTACACATTAGAAAACAGAATGGATTAAAGGATGTATCCTGTCTAGTAGAAAGCTTCCCAGCATTCATCCTGCCCATTTTAGGAAAGGACTGCTGGTTGCTTTTCGATGGGCAACACCTACTATCTTCCTAAGTTACTGTTTTCTTTCTGAATTCTGGCCACTCTCCAGAATAGGCTCATGGTTTTTTGTCCAAGATATGTACCACCTCCAAGCTCTGTGACATGGCCATGTACTGGATAGCTGAAGGGAATTGTAAGCATCTCAGAAAACTCAGATATCAGTGTTACCAAGAAAGTCTCAGTGGAGAAACCCTGCATTGGGATTTGCTGACTTATTGTTCTGTTACCCTGAAGTCAGGAAGGTCTTTGCCTCAGGCCACCCCTTTGTGAATTTTGAAGAAAACAGTTTTAAAATGGAAGTGAATGGGCATCTCCTGTGGCTCTTTGCTTAACTGCTTTGGAAAAGTATGTGTCTGAATCAGCCTTGTGGCTCTGTTTGAGGCTGTGGCTTAGATTATCAGCGACTGATGAATCTAAAGAAAGATCCAATGTGTGCATTCAAAACCAAAATGGCAAAAAGATCAGTCATTGAGCATGAAGTCTCTCGCCTTCCTCTGTAAGTTTCCTGACCTCCACCAAGTGAGAATAGGGATCCTTTGGGTCAAATGAGTTCTTTGAAGCGCTGCAAAGTTACTGTGGTTTCCTAATTACTCCAAATCACATAAGGAATCTATACCTGACAGTCAGTAGGCCTCAAATTGGAGAAGCAGTGCAGTATTAAAGGAAGAACTATGTGATCAATCCTGGTTCACAGGAAGGGTGTTCAGGCCATCCTGAGGTTAGGCAAATGAGGGGCAAGGGAGCTTATTTTGGACACTCTCTTGGGCTGCGCCATTCATGGAAACCTCTAGCCAAAGGGTATAATGAGTGTATATATGTAAGAAGATGAGTGCCATGTGAGAGTGTTTTGGTTTTAATTGTGGTCATTTGTGTGGCGGTTGGAAGAGATGACTGGGTCCACCTGGTCTTGAACACTGGTGTTATTCTCCTCAGAGAATGAGTTCTGAAACTGACCTCAGAGAAGTAATTGCTTTGGAAAGAGATGTGTCTTAATCAGGCTCTTGGCCCTGTGTGAGGCTGTGGCTTAGATTATCAGCAACAGACGGATCAAAAAAATGATCCCATGTGTGCATCCAAAACCAATATAGCCAAAAGAGCAGTCATTGTGAATGAAGTCTCTCACCTTCCACTGTAAGGTTCTGAAAGAATAAAAGAAATTGAAATTGAAATGTAAAGAACCAGGTTTTGTAAAGTTTCCAAGCTGCACTCAGAACCTGAAATTCCTGTGGCAGTTAAGACAATTCCTGGAACTGCCCATTAGATGTGTGTTGAAATCTTCCCTGACCACCTAGTTACTTAACAACCCCTTCCCAGAAGCCGTGCATCTCACCACGTATTCATCTCAGGGCTTCAACCAATCAGTTTAAATGTATACCCCCTTCTCAGGGTTGACCAATCACCCCCTGCGCCAACTTTTCCCGCCAATGAATGTGCTAATCATGTTTTAGAGTTGTTACTTGATTTTCCCGTGGTACATGATGATTTCCTAAAGGAGGCTATGATGTATGTAAAGTCCCTGAGCTCTCTAAAGAATGTATATAAACGCTGCTCAA
This sequence comes from Callospermophilus lateralis, assembly GCF_048772815.1. Classification (NCBI taxonomy): domain Eukaryota; kingdom Metazoa; phylum Chordata; class Mammalia; order Rodentia; family Sciuridae; genus Callospermophilus; species Callospermophilus lateralis. Next base: position 47,146 of record NW_027514082.1, read on the forward strand.
GTTGTTCTCGGGGCTCTTTGTTCTTTGCTCCTCTGAAGGGAGCTCTGAGCCCTAGCATTCTGGACCCCCAATAAACCCTTTGCTGATGCATGAGAAAGCCTCTTTGTTGTCTTTTCCTTTGACGTTCGCAGCACCTTTTCATCTGGAGGCCCCAGGTGAGATATCCAGCAGCGGTGGACGGAAGACCTCAAGGGACTCCTCTCGGGGTAAGTAAGGCACCTCTTTCTGGTTTCGGGTTTCAGGCTAGGGCGTGGCAAAGTGGCTGTTGGTGAAGAGCATTAGCTCTCTCCTATGGGGTGACAGACGTGTCACAGAGCCAAGGTCACGTCCCTGAGGGACACTCCGGAGGACTAGGGAATTTAAGTTATAGTAGTTTCCTCAACTCGGTTATGTTTTGCTTCAGGATTCAATTTGCCAGCCCATCAGGTTTTGCCAGTAACTCAGTTTTGGTCATTGTTCTGAACTCATGTTGAGTTTACTGTCTGTCTTTATTGTCTAACCCATTGCCAGTTACTCAGTTCTAATCTTTGTGTTGGACTCATGTTAAACGTTTACTGTTTGTCTTTGTCTGTGTTGTGTTTGTGTCTTCACTGTCCCTGTTTGAGTAACTCCCATTATGGGACGAAGCACTTCCTCTTCTCTGTCCCTGACCCTTGATCATTGGACTGATGTCCGCTCAAGGGCCCAGAATCTTTCTTTTTCAGTAAAACACTGTACCTGGCAGACTCTCTGTGCTTCAGAATGGCGCATCCTTGAATTCGGATGTCCCCAGAAGAATCCTTCCACTTTCCTCTTATCTGAAAATTCAGAGATATTGTCATTCAGCCGGGGCCACGTGGCCAACCAGATCAACAGCCATATACCCCTTCCCCCACATTCCTATCATTCAAACTTTCCGCTCCTCTCCCTCTTCCTTCCATTCTCACTGAGTCACAAGACTGGACACTCCACCCCCTCCTTATCGTCTACTCTCCCTCCCCAACCCCCAACACAGTTGCTGATGATCCTCCCACCGCTGACTCAGCCTCTCCACTGCTAGAGGCAATTGGGCCAGACCCAAGCCCTCCAGGGGACTTCCCCGCAGCAGCAGCAACCCCTCCTCTCCTGAAGGAAGCTGGGCAACCTAAAGGAACCCACCGGCGACGGATAATAGAGAACTCAGAAGCCCCTGTGATGCTCTCTCTCCATTCCTATGGGGCCATGAACCGACCCAACTGGGACTCTAACACCTTTGAAGGTGGGAAGCATCTGTCCACATATCTCCAGGCTCTAATAGCGGGTCTCTGAGTGGCCGCCAGAGAGCCGACCAATTTGGCCAATGTAAGAGAGATTATCCAAGGGCCTAATGAGTCTCCCTCTATGTTTCTGGAGAGAATTAAGGAAGCATATAGAAAATATACTCCTTTTGATCCTCAGGCAGATGACCAAAAGGCATTTGTTACAATGGCCTTTATTGAGCAGGCTGCCCAAGATATTAAGAGAAAGTTATAATGTCTAGATGGGTTACAAAATACGACCTTAAGAGATTTAGACAGAGAAGCTGAAATAGTATATTATAAGATATATATTATAAGTATATAGTATAAGTATATAAGTATATTATAAGAGAGAAACTGAGGAGGAGAGGGAACAGAGAAGAGAGAAGGAAAGGGAACAAAAGGAGGATGAAAGGAGCAAAAGGCAGACAAAAGCATTGGCTAAGGTTTTCTTCACAGCAGCAAATACGCCAGAAATTAAAAAGCAGGGAGTCAGAAAGGGATACTTGGGCCCACGCCAAAGGCTGTCCCTGGCCTCAGATCAATGTACCTACTGTAGAGAAAAAGAACACTGAGTCAAAGAGTGCCCCCAAAAGAAGAAGCCACGGCAGCCCGCCATGCTGACTCTAGAAGAGGACTTGGAATGTCAGGGCTCGGATCCCCTCCCCAAGCTCAGGGTAACATTTGAAGTGGAGGGTACTCCAGTGAACTTTTAAGTGGATACAGGAGCAGTATACTCAGCCCTTAAGGCTTCAATGGGCCCCATATCAAATAAATGGTCCCTAGTTCAAGGGGCTAATGGCACTACATATCGGGCTTGGACAACTAAGAGGATTATGGAAGTAGGAAAATGAAAAGTCCACCACTCTTTCCTAGTAATCCAAGAATGCCCAGCCCCATTGATGCACAGGGATCTGCTTACCAAACTCGGGGATAGAGTAACTTTTAACCCTGATGGTCCCCAAGTGGATGTTCTAAAGCCTTCAGTAAAAACTCCCATAGTCAGAGAATTGACTATGTCTGTAGAAGATGAACATCAACACTTCGTGCCCCCTAGGACTGATCAAAGAGGCAAACTACAACAGAAATGGATAAAAGATTATCCTAATGCCTGGGCAGAAACTGCTGGGTTAGGTCTAGCCGTAAAACAACCTCCAATAGTAGTAGAATTAAAAGCCTCGGCCTCTCCAATCAGTGTTAAACAATATCCTCTAAGCAAAGAAGCTAAGGATGGGATAAGTCCCCATATTCAGAAATAATTGGCCATTGGGGTCCTAAGGCCCTGTCAATCAGCCTGGAATACCCCCCTGCTACCAGTAAGAAAGCCAGGAACTAGGGACTACAGTCCTGTTCAAGACCTAAGAGAGATCAACAACAGAGTGCAGGACATTCACCCCACAGTACCCAATCCATATAATTTGCTTAGCACTCTGAATCTGGAGCGGGAATGGTACACTGTGCTGGACTTAAAAGATGCTTACTTCTGCTTGCCTCTACATAAGGACAGTCAGTTGCTGTTTGCTTTCGAGTGGATAGACCCAGAAACTGGAACATCTGGCCAACTAACCTAGACTAGACTCCCACAGGGGTTCAAACCCCCCCACACTCTCTTTGATGAAGCCCTCCACAGGGACATAAACGACTTCAGAACTGCACACCCCGAAGTCACCCTACTCCAATATGTGGATGATCTGCTACTGGCAGCGGACACCAAGGAGAACTATAAGTCTGGGACCCAAGCACTATTATACGAGCTTGCTCGGCTTGGATATAGGGCTTCTGCCAAAAGGCCCAAATTTGTCAGCAAGAAGTAATCTTCCTGGGTTATTCTCTTAGGGGTGGCAAATGATGGCTCACTGAGAACAGAAAACAAACCATTGTGCAGATACCACCCCCATCTAATAAGAGACAACTCAGAGAGTTTCTTGGGACTGCTGCCTTTTGCAGGTCATGGATTCCTGGGTTCACCTCTCTGGCTGCCCCTTTATACCCGCTGATAAAGTGGAATGCCCAATTCCAATGGACCCCTGAGCACCAACAAGCTTTTGATAATGTCAAAAAAAGTGCTGCTATCTGCTCCGGCCTTAGCACTCCCAGATATAGATAAACCCTTCACTCTCTACATCGAGAAAAAGAAAGGAATAGCACGGGGAGTGTTCACTTAGAATTTGGGACTTTGGAAAAGGCCGGTAGCATTCTTATCAAAAAAACTGGACCCAGTGGCTACTGGGTGGTCCCGTTGCTTAAGAGCTATAGCAGTGGCAGCGCTTCTAATAAAAGATGCTCATTAATGAACGTTGGGACAGAAGCTATCCATGATAGCCCCCCATGCCCTGGAGAGCATCATCTGTCAACCTCCAGAGAGGTGGCTATCAAACTCCAGAATAAACCACTACCAGAGCCTCTGGATTAGCAAAGACAGAATAACTCTTGGACCTTCTGCTCCACTCAACCTGGCTGCCAGAAGAATCATCAGGACCTGTCGCTCATGAGTGTCAACACATACTGCAGAGGAAACCAGTATAGGACGAGACTTGAAAAATCCAGCCACTGCCTCACCCTGAAGTCGTATGGTTTACGAAAGAGAGCAGCTTCCTCCAAGATGGTATGTGGCGGGCTGGAGCAGCAGTAGTTAGCAAAACTAATGTCATCTGATCCTCTGGTCTCCCAGAAGAGACATAAGTCCAAAAGGCAGAACTGATTGTCCTTAGGAAAGCATTGGAACTAGCAACAGGCAAAAGGGCCACCATATACACTGATAGCCGCTATGCATTTGGCAATGCTAATGTGCACAGGGCTATTTACCAGCAAAGGGGGATATTAACCTCCACTGGGAAAAAAAATAAAGAACAAAGTTGAGATTCTCCACCTTCTCTCAGCAGGGAAGGGCACTAAGGAACTAGCTATAGTGCACTGTCCAGGGCACCAGAAGGGAAACGACCTCGTCGCAGTTAAAAACAGAAGGGCAGATGAGGAAGCTTAATTGGCAGCCCTAAACGGAGTGACTCTGTTAACTTTTTCCACACCAGGGGGATCAACATTCAGGAGACTTGGCCACACTGGAACATTCAGGCAACTTATCATGTGAGGAGACAGATACAGAACTCTGGGACCCTACAGAGCCAAGTTTAAAATTTCAAAAAGCCCACCTTTATGTCAAAGACGTACACTAGCTCACCCACTTAAGCTCAAAGAAGTTATAGGCTCTCTTAAAGGACCGAAGAAAGGATTTATTAATGACTGATTCACAGAGGAAAGAAATAGCTTAGCAGGTGACTAGAGCTTGTCAAGTCTGCCAATTAGTTAATGCTTACCCATCCAAGCTTCCTGCAGGGAAGCGCTTACGAGGAACCAGACCAGGACAATTCTGGGAAGTGGACTTTTCCTGAAATTAAGCCAGGAAGGTATGGACTTAAATATCCCCTAGTCTTTGTAGATACTCTTTCATGATTGGTTGAAGCCTTCCCCATGAAGAAAGAAACGGCTCAGACGGTGCTCAAAAAGATTCTAGATGACATTTTTCCAAGGTTCGGCCTGCCTAAGGTAATAGGGTCCAATAATGGACCGGCATTCGTTGCCCAGGTAAGTCAGGGATTCACCAGGACCCTGAAGATTAATTGGAAGTTACATTGTGCTTATAGACCCCAGAGCTCTGGAGAGGTAGAAAGGATGATTAGAACCATCAAAGAGACTTTAAAGAAATTAAGCTTGGAGACCGGCATAAAAAATTGGACTATGCTCCTACCTTAAGCACTGTTTCGTGCAAGAAGTACACCCTCTTCCTCTTTGTGTAAACTCACCACTTATGAAATTCTCTATGGTGCCCCTCCTCCAGTAAGGGACCTAACCCCAACTCTGAGACTTAATTATTCCTTTCACACCCCCTTGCTTGACAGACTTAAAGCCCATGAACAAACACAGCACCCAGCAATACCTGTGGAAACAGTTGGCCACTGCTTATCAGCCTGGAGACGAGGGAACCCCACATCGATATCAAGTGGGAGTCTTCGTCTATGTGAGATGGCATAAGGTATCATCCCTGGATCGCCGCTGGAAAGGACCATACCAGGTGCTGCTTATAACACCTACAGTGGTGAAAGTGGATGGAATCACTTCCTGGATCCGTGCCACCCATCTCAAGCCTGCGCCCTGTCCAGCATCCGGCTGGAAACTGGAACAGACTGGTAACCCTCTCAAGTTGCGTGTCCGTGGTGTGGGTAGGGCTATGGATTCTTCCCCTGACCACCAGCAGTCCTAATCACCATCAGCCTGTTCAGCAACAATGGCAGCTATAAATCCTACTGGGCAAGTAGTGTGGTCTATTTCACATACAGCCCTCTTATGGACTTGGTGGCCATCTCTCTACCTGGACATTTGTCAGCTTGCCATAGGCCTCTCTGACTAGGACCTCCCTGACATAGAGGACTCCACACAGATCCCACTCAAACCCAAACCAGGGCAACATAGACCACCTTACCCCATGAATTATGGATATCATCTTCCCCAGCTCAGGTGTAAACTAGCCAGTCTTGATTTTTATGTGTGCCCAGCTGATTTCTGAAGTCGCAAACAGGCCCAAACCTGTGGAGGACCCAGTGACATTTATTTTAGATCTTGCGGTTGTGAACAAACGGGAGCTACATGGTTGAACCCAAACTCCTCAGACAGTATCATTCAGGTAGGAAAAATTGACGCCTGGATTGATCCCAAGAAATGTGCCGCTAGCCAAGTTGTGTCAAAAACTCGCTGTGGAAAGAATAGTCTATGTTACCCCCTCAATATAACTTTTACTTCCAAAGGAAGGGGCTACCTCAGAACAACATGGTCTATGGAAAATACGTGGGAAATGAGATTCTATATTTATGGCCCTCGTTATGACGTTGGTCACTGGTTCACCATCCTGCTTAAAAAGGAAGAAAATCCCACAGCAATAGGGCCCAATCCCCTCAAGCCAGGAATTAAGCCTCCAAAACCTCCCATGCCTAGATCTACCAGAACCCCTCTACCATCTCATACTTCCCAGTTTCCATCTTTGCCTACTTCCCCAGTCCAGAGTACAGTTGACTCCTGCCCCTGGGAACTAATTAAAGGAACCTTAATTGTACTGAACTCCACACAGTCAGAACTCCTTGCATTTCAACCCATGTATTTGACAGCTTTGTAAATTATTGTGTAATGGTGCAGATACTCCCCAGGGTTCTTTATTATGATGCAGAATCATTTTAAGGTCTACTAGGGGGACAAACAACCTGATTTTGCTGTCATCCAGTGTCCCTTACTCTAGCCATCCTATTGAGGATAGGAGCTGCTGCAGGAGTGGGTACGGGAACAGCTGCTATCATCCATGGGTCACAACAAATGGCCTGATTAGAAACAGCAATAGATCAAGACTGGAAGACATTAGAGACCTCCATCACAGTGCTGTAGGAATCCTTAAACTCTCTCTCTCTGAAGTTGTTTTACAGAACAGGCGAGGATTAGACCTCCTCTTCATGAGGGAGCAGGGCCTCTGTGCTGCACTGAGAGAAGAATGTTGTTTTTATGCTGACCATACTGGAGTTTAAGAGAATCCATGAGTAAATTGAGAAAATGCCTTGAAGAGCGCCAGAGAGAAAGGGAGATTCAACAAGGGTGGTTTGAGTCATGGTTTACCCAGTCCCCCTTGTTAACTACACTCCTATCAGGCTTATCTTGACCCCTGATCATCCTTATGGTGTTGCTAACTGTGGGACCTTGTTTGCTTAACCGCTTAGTTTCCTTTCTCCAGGCTCAAATTGGGCAGGAAAAACTCATGGTAATCAGACAGAAATACGCTCCACTGGCAGAAATAGAGTGTGAGACCCCGCAATAATTATGATTCATTACTTTTAAGATTAAATGTAGTAAGAAAAAGGAGTGGGAAATGAAAGAATAAAAGAAATTAAAATTGAAACATAAAAAACCAGGTTTTGTAAAGTTTCCAAGCTGCACTCAGAACCTGAAATTCCTGTGGCAGTTAAGACAATTCCCAGAACTGCCAATTAGATGTGTGTTGAAATCTTCCCTGACCACCTAGTTACTAAACAACCCCTTCCCAGAAACCGTGCAGCTCATCACGTATACATCTCAGGGCTTCAACCAATCAGTTTAAACGTATACCCCTTCTCAGGGCTAACCAATCACCCCCTGTCCGACCTCTTCCTGCCAACGAATGTGCTAATCATGTTTTTGGGTTGTTATTTGATTTTCCCGTGGTATGTTGATTTGCTAAAGGAGGCTATGATGTATGCAAAGTCCCTGCCCTCTCTAAAGAATGTAAATAAACTCTGCTCAAGTTGTTCTTGGGGCTCTTTGTTCTTTGCTCCTCTGAAGTTAGCTCTGAGCCCCAGCATGCTGGACGCCCAATAAACCCTTTGCTGTGGCATGAGACAGTCTCTTGGTGGACTTTTCCTCCGACTTTTGACCGACCTTTTTACCTATGAAGGACCTGAGAGAGCAAAAGTCAAATCCATGTCAACTTCCATGTCAAACAACCTGGTCAGAATGAAGGAATGTGTCTGAATCAGCCTCTCTCTTCTTAATGTAGATTAAATGGACCAAACCAGGCCTGTGTACAGAGCTGTTCCCGGATGCCTATGGTTGATATACCATTCTAACTTGTGAAAGTGTCACAGGAAGTAGGGGCAGCCTCCATCTCATGGGACCATTGGAAGCAACTGTTAGGACAAAGTGGTTTTCCATTGCAGTGAACTCATTCAGTTCCTGAAGGAAGTGACCTACAACACTTCCTTGGTGATGGAACTCTCGGAACTTGGGATCCAGGAAGCCATGCACCCAGAGCAAGTCTTAGTTTCAGTCCCAGTGGTCTCAATTGTTTGAATTTACCAAAGACAGAGTCAGTGTTTCTTGGTACCTACTTATGTGATGATGACCAAATTTCAGGAGAGCTCTGAAGAGCGGCTTTTTCTGAGAAAGCAGGTAGTGGCTCAACCATGGCTCCTGACAACTTCAAAAAGTTTGCAAAGAAGACCAGATCTGAGATAGGACAGGCCATTTCGTGGGAACATAGTATGGCCCACCAGTCAGAGGACACTCAGGATAGTCACAGTCATACTTGGGGGAAGGAGGTGCCGTTGTGGGTGTCGGTGTGAGATTGTGGTTTTGTCTCATGTAGGTTTGGACTGGAAAGTTTCTAGAAAGTCGTTTGACAACACGAGTGTTTCTATGTCTGTGTATCCCACTGTATCCGTGGTTGTAGACATTTGAAATGCGAATGCATCAATAGTTGTGTCCTGTCTAGTATAAAGCTCCCCAGCATTCTTCCCACCCAATTTAAGAATGGAGTGCGGCTTGCCTAATGGAAGGTGAACAGCTACTATCTTCCTAAGTTCCTCTTTTCTTCCTGAATACTGGCCACTCTCCAGAGTATCCTCATGGTTTTGTTTCCAAGATATGTACCACGTCCAAGCTCTGTTACATGGCCATGTACTGGATAGCTGAAGGGAATGGGAGCATCTCAGAAAACTCAGATATCAGTGTGACCAGTAAAGTCTCAGTGGAGAAACCCTGCTTTGGGCCATTTGCTTACTTATGTTTCTATTACCCTGAATGTCAGGAAGGTCTTTGCCTCAGGCCAACCCTTTGTGAAGCCTGAAGAAAACAGTTTTCAAATGGAAATGAATGGGCATCACCTGTGGCTCTTTGCTTAATTGCTTTGGAAAGGGATGTGTCTGGAACAGCCACTTGGCCCGGTGTGGTGGCAGTGGCTTAGATTCTCAGCACCTGATGGATCTAAAGAAAGTTTCCAAGTGTGCATCCAAAACCAAAATGGCCAAAAGAGCAGTCATTGTGGATGAAGTCTCTCACTTTCCTCTGTAAGCTTCCTGAGCTAAATCAAGTGAGAATAGGGATCATTTGGGTCAAATCATTTCTTCAAATCCCTGCAGAGGCTAGCCGATAGGGGCTTGGGTTTTCTATGATACCAATTCACATAAAGAATCTATACCAGACAGTCATTAGTCCTCAAATTGGAGAAGCAGATCAGATATAGGGCAGGCCTATTTGATCACTCTTGGTTCACAGCAAGGGTGTCCAGGCCACCATGACTTTAGGCAAATGAGGGACAAGGGTGCTTATTTTGAACAGTGTATTGGGCTGTGCCCTTCATGGAAACCTCCAGCCAGAGTTTATGATGAATGTCTATGTGGAAGAAGATGAGGAGCATGTGGGAGTGTTTTAGTTTTAATTGTGGTCATTTGTGTGGTGGTTGTAAGAGATGCCTGGGTCCACCTGGGCTTGAACTCTGGTGTGATTCTTCTTAGAGAATGCGTTATGGAACTGACTTCAGAGAAGTATTGCCATGAATTGTGTTGGGATTTTAGGAGGCCACACATGAGAGTCGCCCTTGGACACTGAGATCTAAGCCCAGAGTGGCTTTCCACAGAGCACTGGGAATCTCAGCCAGGATATCACATGATTTTATTCTGAAAGACTTGGAAGCCATAGTTGAGAGTCAAAACACACATGGACCTTACATTGTAGACCTCAATGGGGCTGGCTTCATTTGACCTTTTGGCCAGTCTTTGGGAACCCTTGCCTGTGAGAGTTCTCTAGATTATTCATTGAAATGTGCTTCCTCTAAATTTAATGGTTTCTTAATGAATTGAAACCCACAGTTTCTCCAACTTCATCTTTGAAAATGGCTAGATAAATACCATGAAATTTTTGAACTTCCCATGGCCACCTGCCACTGGAGAACCTTTGGATGTACAGTTGCTGATCCTGAGTGTACCAGACAGTGCCTTGATTGACTGGGTTTTATGAAAATGGTGTAGAACAGAGATGCCAGTATGTTGGGGCCTGCTGAGTAGTGGGCCAAAAGCTGTTGTGTGCAGGTGTTTGATAAAACATCTGTGGTCGGGACATGTGATTCTGCCATTGACATCCAAATGACTTGTGGCTGACATGTTACAGACAGGAATCACTTATATGTCTGAAACCTCTCCATAAAAGGCATTTTGTTATATGGAGACGTTTCAGGGCAATGTTCAGAATCAGGTTGCTATGGTCAAAGGGTCAAGCTTTGTGGGATAGAAGCCTGGTTGGTGCATTCTCCTGCAGACCCGGACCCACCACACGTGACAGGACTCCCTCCAGCACTGTGTACCAGTTGAACTCATTGTATTTCATGAAGCAAATACCAAACTCCCAGTGCAGTAGAAAGAAACACCATGAAAATTGGAGGATGACCAAATGGCTTCACAATACACATGCGGAGACACTTAGCTTTCAGTGGCCACAGTATACCTACAGAGAGAAGTCAGCACTGCTGCCTCATGTTCTTTGGAAAAATTGAACCAATATCCTCCAGGTCTCATAGATGTAGACCCAGCTTTGATGGTCTCATTTGAATGGAAGCTAAAGCTTCTGACAACAACATATATGTCGAGTGCGCATCGTCAAAGGCATTTTCTCAAGAAGTCTTTAGTCCGGCAGAGCTCCAGGTTTGTGTAGTGTTTACCTTTTAGACCAGGTCGCAAGAAAAGACCACTGACTCCAATTAAAATCAGATTAAAGCAAGCTTATTATTTCCACCACCCTGGCTGCCTCTCCCTCCCAAAACGTCGGGAACAGAAGAGCAGCCCAGCTTTATAGCCCAGAAAGTTACACAAAAGTGGGGTTAAAAATAACAGAATTCTGACAAGCATCACACTAATGGTAGTTTACATTTTTGTTTGCTGGCCCCAACATCAGAATTTATGAGGACCATTAGAGCCTCAGAGAGTGTCGTCTGGCCAAGGAAGGGCAATATTTATGAGGTGTCAACAAAGTTTCAGAGAGGGCTGTTATCTGGTCAGATAGCCAGGCATGGGTGAGTTCAAGGCACGGGCAGGCATTCCAAGCAGGTTCAGATATTGCTGTAATTTATAGTTAAGCCAAAATTATCTTTTCACGGCTTTGCGGCAAGATGGCTCCCAATTTTAATAAAAGATAAGGTTGGGTCAATCATTCCCCCCTTTTCTAATGTGTTCCTTTCATATATTTTATTGGGTAGGAAGAGCACTGTGGGAATTTTAATCCCTCAGGTAATAGTCTCCCGATTTTTTGAACTCACCCAAAAACACGTCTCCCTGATTTTACCTGACTTAATTAATTACTTATATTGATATTCTATTTATTTTTGTCTCCATTGTTGTAAGAAGAGAGGCGTCACTCATTTAGACTTCTTCTGAGCTGAGAGAGGGTGACGTGAGGGGGCACCGCCTGAGGGACATTAGTCGCCTTTTAGAAGTCAGTTAGGTTTGAAGTCTGGATTGGGAAGAACAGGTAGTAAAGTCATCTGGGGATGGGTTCTTCTATGAGAGAAACAAAAAAACATGAGTACTTAATAAATGTTGCAGCAGCTGGAACATGTCACTGTATAGAAGTTTCCTCACCAGTCTTAAATATCCCCAGTTATCAGGACTGTCAACTTAATATTTAACTTTTAGTGTTACATTTGTCCCTCCCCATAAGATTCAGTTTAATAATTTAATGTCATCTGATCTTGCAAAATACTTTTACTAGTATGACCTCTGTGTCTAATAGAGAAACCTTTAATTCTCTTACTCATTGCTGCATAGTCATACTAACAAATACCAAGACTATGTGTTTAGGTTAAGAATATCTGTAGGCCTTAAACTAAAAACTTCTGCCTCTGGCAGATAATCTTGATAGCCTCTTTTTATAGTTATCAGGCATTCCTGTCTGAGAATCCTTCTTTGTAGCCTTTAGTCTTACTTATTTTGGGAGGCTAACATAAAGTGTATACCTTAAAATATTATTATTACTATTATTATATAAAATGCCCAGGAATGGCTGTAATTTGTTTTTAACTGTCTTTTCTAAGTGTTTAAGATGAAGCAATCAAACTGTCTTTTGTTTCTATCTATTGTGAACAGTCAGCTGAGCTTTTATGGGAGTCATTCCAGGGGAAACTTGAGAGCAGCTTCTCAGTTCTGCTAGTGCCATTTGCGCTAGGTGGGTCCAGGTCTTGTTTGACCATGTGGCTTCCCTCGGAAGCATCAGGGATGTCTCCCTTCTCTGATGACTCTCCTCTTCGTAGCAAATGCACTGATTGGCTTTCTGTTCTCCAGTGGTCTCATTAATCTCCCTGATCAGGAAGTTATGTAGTTCAGAGTTGCAAAGCTCTTTAGAGAAGTCCGCTGTTCCCTGGATACAGACTGACTCAGAGGGCAAGAGCCAAATATTGGTTTTCTTGTCCCTTTTCATATAACTTTAATTTTAAATCCTAATCTTAAACATCCATCAAATAAATTTTAACAGACTTATATTAAGAGTACTGGGCTTTAATGTCTATAATTTAAAATTATTTATCTTTTTATTATTTGGGATCTATATTATTCTGTCTGTCTTGTAGGTGATGGCTAATTATCTTAAATTAACCAATGTTGTGTTCTTAAAGCAACACTTCTGTAAAACACTAACAGGGAATCTTTATATCACCCATAAGGAAATTACAAAATAAAATTAACAACAGTAAACAAACTTAGTTCGTGTAATAGCTACCCTAAAATTTTTGGCTGAGTTATACATTATATCCTCTGTTTGAGATGCTAGTAATGTTGACAGGAAAAAAAAAACTTTTGAAAATATCTTTAAGTGAGATAACATCTGACCTACTGCTTTCGTAGTCATTCTCACATAATAAGATGGGACACAGAGCCTTATCTCAGGTAAGGAAGGGCTCTTTATTAATCTTAAGTGTTTTAATTCTAAAGCTAATCTTTGTTTTTTAAATATCATTTTACAAAGTTTACATAAATTGTTTGAGGTCACATGAACATTAGCTAACAACATATGATATAGCATTTAAAACATGAATTAAAAAAAGGCTGAAAGTTTTTAACCTTTACATAGATTAGGCTCTCATTAACTTAAAATACATTTAAATTGTTCCCCAATATAAAAAGTAACATAAAAGTTTACATATCTTATTGACAACAGGTAAATAAATCCATATATATATATATATATATATATATATATATATATATATATATATATATATTTTTACCATACAACTTCAGAACACCAGCTTGATATAATGCTCTTTTAAAGTTTCTACCTTACAGACTTGTATACCTGGAAGATATGAGCACATTAATAGCATCACAATTGCATTGATTTTTCTACATTAACCAAGTTTAGCTTTTAAAGAAATGGCAGTACAGTGCTCTAAAATAACAGTTCTTATTTAATCAGTTGTTTAATTTTTATGGTTGCTTGCTCTAGAAAAATAAAACTTAATAACCACAATGTTATGGGTAAACTTATGTTTTAAGAAATTTTTGTCTCTTTAACACATGACTGATTTTTACAATCTTATACAGACTTTAGGACAAACTTATACAGACCTTAGTAAATCAATCAGATATCTAACAAAAGTACTCATGAATGAGTAATCCCATATCAAATTTACTTTACTTATTTATCAAAATATTAGACAAATGTATTGAACAGTGTACCATTTTTTGTTGAAGAAAAAGTCCTAGAACCAAGGCATATTAGACCTTTTGTCGGCATTAATATTTTATTAGATTTTTGAACACCTAGAAAAACTTGTAAGGTTAAATTTAAAGACATTTATTTTTATCTGTTTATCCAATTTAAATTGTACCAATTAAATCACTTGAATTAAAGATCTTTGGATCCACGTTTTAAAATTTGTTTTTATGAGTGCTTTTTTTATGAGTGCTCCTTATATGTGTTAATTTGTATAACATATATATGATATAGGGATATATGTATATATAGACATACAACACATAACAAAAGTGTGCACACATAATAATAGTAAATGCCTTGTAGCTTTTTGCAGTTGAAATCTCCATTGCAATGTTTCAGAAACTCCACTGTTGGTCAAAGATAGAGCTGATCAGAAAAACATTAACCTAGGTCTGTAGGATCAAATTCATGAGCTCAAAAAAAGAATACAAAATCTAAGGAAAAAAATAAGAGTCCTAGAAAAAATGACTGCCCAGTAATTAATACCATACAATTTATCTTTTTTCCTGCCTTAGGCCTCAGATCAGTCTCCTACTGAGCTTGCAGGCTTCTTTCATTTGCATTTCAACAAAAGTCCTGGCTGAGGTCTGAAAGGAGCAGGGAAAAACTGCTATTCTGAGCAGACACCTCAGGCCTAAGGCATTTTAACCATAATTTTGAGGTTTGGATGTTGAAAATTATGATACAATTTTAAGATGAAATTCACAAAATTTTATATCTTTACATCTTGTTTTGTCAACAGATACCATACTATGATTTACTATCCTTGTCCAAATTAATGCACTGGTACACACTGTGATATTTTCTCAGTCTACCCAATTCAAAATTAGTGACAAATAAAACTGAATGTTTGGGAAGTTACTTGCCAACTTGGAAGTAGAGTGCTTTAGTTTTCCATCCTAAGTATTTAAGTTATCTGGCATGAATTATCTGAAATCATAAACTAAACAATTACCTAAACCCGACTTTTAACTGCAAGATTGAGCAATGCTACAAAAACCCATCCAGATACCAGATTGTTACAATAAAACATCATCATTTAGACACACATTGAACTAATATCATTCCCAAGAAACAATTTATAATATCAGCACATTATTGCACATGTCTTAAAGGGCTAGAAACAAAGACACAAGACAGACAGAAAGGAGCTCCAGACTATGGCTGACAGACAGAAGCCTTAAAAACAGAGGAGATAAGAGAAAAATTTCCTACACCAGTGGCAGGATAGATGTCCTCACAAGGGGATCAGATGTTTTCACAGAGGGCAACCTGAAATGTAATATCAAGGGTTTCCATGGTGACTTTACTGCATTTAGTGTCCCCTTTTTCTTTTTCTTTTTTTTAAGAAGACAGAGGTGGCATAATCCTTACAGTGCAGGGAACGAAGGAAGGAATTCCTTGAAGCAGCAGGGCTTTGGTAGATGCTGGGAGTCCCTCAGTCCCTCCTTTTACTTATGGGACTAGCTCCTCTGGTTTGGTTCCACCCCAATCTCGCTCCATCTCCTAACATTTCAGTAGTCAGCTCTCAAAAAGTTCCAGGGTCGGGGGGTTATCAAAATTTGTAACTTAAATTTCGGTTTCTGACCTTGAAGCGAATTAATACCTATTTAATAATGAGGACAGGGTTTGAGAAAAATAAAAAGGGAGGTATGCTGCTTTGCTAACAAAGCAGAAACACAGGGGACTCTGCCCAAAGGTTGTGACTCTCTTGAACTGGAGCAACAAGGGGTTTTAAAGGAGTTTCCATTGTTAACCTGGGAGATACTCTGTTCCTTGGGGGCCAGCAGGCATTGCCCTCTGCAGTGGGTGAGTTCCAGGCTGCCAGCTAGGGGCTTTTCTCATCCTGCTTAACAAAGGGGGGTAAACTTCATCACAGTTTTTTAGAACACAGTCCAAAGGGTGTAAGGCTTACTTGCTTTATTACCCATTTTTACGTCCAATATCCTTAAGTTTTTACCACAGAAATCAAACAACAAAATGCACAAAAACAAACAAACAAAAAACATATAGAACACAAAACAAAACACAAAGAAACAGAAACCTGGTGAAGATACAGAAAAACTGAGGAGCAATGAAATGTCTTGCTGAAGCTCCGGGGTAGGAGCTCCTGTGTGCCCGGCTGCACCTTTCTACCCTTTCAGAGAAATTCCATACAGAACAGAACAGAGGACAGAACAATTCTTGTTACTGTCCTGGACAGGAGTACATGTGAGCCTCCCCAGGCCACCTCTCTGTAATCAGAAGACATCTCCCTTAACCAGATATCAGATGTTATAAAGGCACCACCTACCAATGGAGGCCTCCTCCACCAGGTGCTTGCTAATAGTTTTAGTGTGATGGTTCACTGCAGTGCTCCCTGGACCGAAGGCTCACTCCAAGGCTTTGGAACTTGGCTCTCCAGCCCTGAGCCCTGGAGGAAAGGCCAGCGTCAGAATTTCCAGCAGTCTGGTCTTGTGATCTGGTCACGTCATCTCGCTGGGGAACTCCAAAATGTTAGACCAGGATGCAAGAAAAGACCACTGACTCCAATTAAAATCAAATTAAGGCAAGCTTATTAGTTCAACCGGCTAGGCTGACTCTCCTTCTCAAAACGGCGGGAAAAAGACAGCATCCCCACCTTTCCTACACCCCAGCTTTATAGCCCAAAAAGTTACACAAAAAGGGAGTATCAGAAAACAGAACTTTGACAAGCATCACACTAACTGTAGTTAACATTTTTTACTTGCTGGCCCCAGCATCAGAAATTATGAGGACCATTAGAGCCTCAGAGAGGGTCGTTGTCTGGCCAGGGAAGGCCAATATTTATGAGGTGTCAGTAAGGTTTCAGAGAGGGCTGTGATCTGGTCAGTAAGACAGGCATGGGTGAGTTCAAGGCATGGGCAGGCATTCCAAGCAGGTTCAGAATTTGCAGTAATTTATAGTAAAGCAAAAATTATCTTTCCATGGCTTTAAGGCAAGATGGCTCCCAATATTAATGAAAGATCAGGTTGAGTGATCACCCCTGTCCCTTCCTTTTGGAAACTCCTCTACCACCTCCAAGGTTGTGAACTCCTGATCATTTTCCATTCCAGATAAGTATTCACAGAATTTCTAACTCTTATCCTCTAATTGTGTCTTACTTGGGGCAAAGGTAATGTCAAAGCATTGTTCTGGATGAGAGTTGGAAGATTATTGTATATCACATATTTGCATACACATTGGATTCATTTTCCAATTTTACATTTGAAATACTGAATTCCTGACACTAACCCATACCCTACTAGACTCTGACTAATAATCCTAATATGATGGTGAAACATAACCCAAGCAGAATAGAAATACAAGCCGTTCAGAGGAGGCATGGTGTGTAGTTGGAATTGCCTTTTGCATTATATAGTATAGGAGCTATAAATCTAGTCAATTTTTTGTTGAAATAATTCTACATGTGTTTTTAAAGTTAACAAATATGGGAATCCTGTCTCCCTTTCTCTGTAGCACACGTATTTTTATATGCACATAGAGAATCCTACCTGGTATCACACGTACATACTTGTGAGGTGGCTGAATTGGCAGATACAAATTGTGAGAAGAGATCACTACTCCTAAACGCTGTTTGAACTGAAAATTCAACCTATGGGTGAGCTTCCTAGTTCAATAACATTATACATAAATCCATGTTCAGTAAAATGAATATTTTTGCATCTGTGGATTATATATATATATATCATGATGATTTTCGATTGGCATATACAAGGCTACTTTTTTTTTCTTTTTTTGGTTGTTCAAAACGTTACAAAGCTCTTGACATATCATATTTCATACATTAGATTCAAGTGGGTTATGAACTCCCATTTTTACCCCAAATAAAGATTGCAGAATCACATTGGTTACATATCCACATTTTTACATAATGCCCTACTAGTTACTGTTGCATTCTGCTACCTTTCCTATACTCTATGATCCCCCCTCTTTTCCCCTCCCATCTTCTCTCTCTACCCCATCTACTGTAATTATTTTTTCTCCTTGTTTATTTTCCCATTCCCTTCACAACCTGTTATATGTAATTTTGTATAACAATGAGGGTCTCCCTCCATTAACATGCAATTTCCTTTTTCTCTCCCTTTCCCTCCCACCTCATGTCTCTGTTAATGTAAATCTTTTCTTCCTGCTCTTCCTCCCTGCTCTGTTCTTAGTTGCTCTCATTATATCCAAGAAGACATTTGGTATTTGTTTTTTAGGGATTGGCTAGTTTCACTAAGCATAATCTGCTCTATTACCATCCATTTCCCTTAAAATTCCATGATTTTGTCATATTTTAGTGCTGCGTAATACTCCATGGTGTATAAATGCCACATTTTTGTTATACATTCATCTATTGAAGGGCATCTATGTTGGACCCACAGTGCAGCAATTGTGAATTGTACTGCTAAGAACATCGATGTGGCAGTATCCCAGAGCTATACACTATTTTAAGGTCTTCAGGAAATAGTCCGAGAAGGGCAATAGCTGGGTCAAATTGTGGTTCCATTCTAAGCTTTCCCAGGAATCTCCATACTGCTTTCCAAATTGGCCACACCAGTTTGCGGGAACAGCTCTCCTCATAGGCCTGGTTTGGTCCATCTTCTCTACATTAAGAAGAGAGAGGCTTACTCAGACACAACCCTTCATCCTGAACAGGTTGTTTGCCATAGAAGATGACTTTTGGTCTTTCAGGTCTTTCATAGCTGCCTACATCTTCTCCAGGGATCAAATATGCATGGACCTTTGAGGTTCTCAGTAGGTGGCAGATCCCCTACATTGCTGTATTGCAAGACGAACCCTGTCCCTTCTCTTTTGTAAAGTTAGATTGAGGGAACAGTGTATGGTTAGGGTTAATAACATGTTCAATTTGGGTTCGGAATCATTCTGATGGATGAATAATGGTATTGGGAACCTGTGATATTTATAAAACTATAGAGGTGAAATATAAGTATGAAAACAGAAATCTAGGTAAGATTTGTAGCCCAGAAGGGAATGAGGCCCTTGATTGGGATACTTAGCTTTTAATTATGTTCTGCACGGTTGTCTCAGATATATTGATAATCAATGGCATAGGACCTTGTACCTTGGAAGATTGATTGTAGAAGAGAACATCCACTCAAATTGGGATAGTGGGTAGGATAAGGAAGAGAGTCGGTAGGTTTAGGAAGAAGAGTGAGTATAAAATTTGGATCAAATGTTCTTTAGCAATAGGGTTTCATTTATACAGTGAATGTAAATGTCAGCACATGCGAAGAGTCAGTCACAATGATGAACTGCGGAAAATATAGGAAAGAAGATATCAATAGAGACATTACAAAATCAGGCAATTGTAAAGTGAGTGATAGGTTTAGACATTTTCAACAGGATCGAGATTGAATACATAATTTTAGGAAGAAACAAATATGTAGTCACCAATAGAAATGACATTTGAAAGCATTAGGCAAACTGGAAATGGAAGTTTTTAGTAATCCATATTCAACTTCCATTTAGGATTTGGTACAATCATAAGTGTGACCTTTGCATTTTGTGCCCAGAAAATTATTGTGATAAAATATATATGTAGATCATGTGACATGAGTATTTTTTACACCATTTCTGTGAGCAATATTTGAAGACATATAAATTAGTATTGGGGGTACAAAGTGGTGTACCCTGTGTCTATGAATATAGAGATAATGCATGAATAGAACATACTGTAAATAAATAATATAACTGGTTACACTTTAAATAATGGATTGAATTGTTATCTGAAAATATATAAGAAATCATATATTGACATACAATCATTAATTCCAACCAGTTATATATCTAATTGTAATCTTAGGGTTATTTTTTATCATGAAGTGTGTGTGAGTTTTGCTTCAAAAGTGATTATGGATCGAAAATAATGTGTTTGGAAAGAAGTCTCATGAAATTACCAATCAAGAAATATGGAGGAATCCATGTGTTCTGAAGCAGGAAGTGATTGAAAGTGAAACAAATGCCTATAAATTTGCTAAATTGTGGATGAAATATATATCCTGTGATGTGCATAAACTGATGAAATAGTATGTACCAGTGTTGAATAAAAATGAACGTCAAAATACACATCATGTACCATAGGAATCTACTTGCATTGATGTTAAACTGGGTCAGTTACTGTACAAATATTAGGATTCGCGTGCATCATTCACCGAAGTTAGTTTTCTTTTTTTTTTTTAAATTTTTATTTATGCTTGTTCAAAACATTACATAGTTCTTGATACATCATATTTGTCACTTTGATTCAAGTGGGTTATGAACTCCCATTTGTACCCCGTATACAGATTGCAGAATCACATCAGTTACACATGCATTGATTCACATATTGCCATACTAGTGTCTGTTGTATTCTGCTGCCTTACCTATCCTCTACTATCCCCCCTCCCCTCCCCTCTCCTACCATCTTCTCTCTCTACCCCCTCTACCTTAATAAATTTCTCCCCATGTATTATTTTTCCCTTTCTTCTCTCTTCCTCTTGTATGTAATTTTGTATAACCCTGAGGGTCTCCTTCCATTTCCATGCAATATCCCTTCTCTCTCCCTTTCCCTCCCACCTCTCATCCCTGTTTTAATGTTAATCTTCTTCTCATCCTCTTCATACCTATTCTGTTCTTAGTTAATCTCCATATATCAAAGAAGACATTTGGCATTTGTTTTTAAGGGATTGGGTAGCTTCATTTAGCATAATCTGCTCTAGCGCCATCCATTTCCCTGCAAATCTATGACTTTTGTCATTTTTTAATGCAGAGCAATACTCCATTCTGTATAAATGCCACATTTTTTTTTATCCATTCATCTATTGAAGGGCATATAGGTTGGTTTCACAGTCTTGCTATTGTGAATTGTGCTGCTATGTACATCGATGTAGCAGTGTCCCTGCAGCATGCTCTTTTTAGGTCTTTAGGGAATTGACCGAGAAGGGGAATAGCTGGGTCAAATGGTGGTTTCATTCCCAGCTTTCCAAGAAATCTCCATACTGCTTTCCAAATTGGATGCACCAATTTGCAGTCCCACCAGCAATGTACAAGTGTACCTGTTTCCTCACATTCTCACTAACACTTGTTGTTTGACTTCATAATGGCTGCCAATCTTACTGGAGTGAGATGGTATCTTAGGGTGGTTTTGATTCACCTTTCTCTGACTACTGGAGATGGTGAGCATTTTTTCATGTACTTGTTGATTATATGTCCTCCTCTGAGATGTCTGTGGAGGTCCTCGGCCCATTTGTTGATTGGGTTATTTGTTATCTTATTGTTTAATTTTTTGAGTTCTTTGTATACTCTGGATATTAGGGCTCTATCTGAAGTGTGAGGAGTAAAGATTTGTTCCCAGAATTTAGGCTCCCTATTTACCTCTCTTATTGTTTCTTTTGCTGAGAAACAACTTTTTACTTTGAGTAAGTCCCATGTGTTGATTCTAGTTATTAACTCTTGTGCTATGGATGTCCTATTGAGGAATTTGAAGCCCGACCCCACAGTATGTAGATCGTAGCCAACTTTTTCTTCTATCAGACGCCATGTCTCTGATTTGATATCAAGGTCCTTGATCCATTTTGAGTGAACTTTTGTGCATGCAAGAGAAAGTGATTCAGTTTCATTTTGTTACATATGGATTTCCAGTTTTCCCAGAACCATTTGTTGAAGATGCTATCCTTCCTCCATTGATGCTTTTAGCTCCTTTATCAAATAGAAGATTGTTGTAGCATTGTGGATTAATCTCTGTGTCCTCCATTCTGTACCTTTGGTCCACCCGCCTGTTTTGGTACCAGTACCATGCTGTCATTGTTACTATTGCTCTGAAATTTAGTTTGAAATCTGGTATCGCTATACCGCCTGATTCACACTTCCTGGTTAGAATTGCTTTTGATATTCTGGATATTTTATTTTTCCAAATGAATTTCATGATTGCTTTCTCTATTTCTACAAGAAATGCCGTTAGGATTTTGATTGGCATTGCATTAAACCTATAGAGAACTTTTGGAAATATCACCATTTTGATGATGTTAGTTCTCCCTATCCATGAACAGTGTATATTTTTCCATCTTCTAAGATCTTATTCTACTTCTCTTTTTAGGGTTCTGTAGTTTGCATTGTATAAATCTTTCACCTCTTTTGTTAGGTTGATTCCCAAGGATTTTATTTTTATTTTTTGAGGATATTGTGAATGGAGTGTTTTTTTTCTCATTTCCGTTTCAGAAGTTTTGTCACTGATATACAGAAATGCCTTTGACTTATGAATGTTGATTTTATATCCTGCCACATTGCTGAAATCATTTCTTAGTTCTAGTAGTTTTTTTTTTTTGTAGACCCTTTTGGGTCTTCTATATATAGAATTATGTCAGCTGCAAGTAGTGATAATTTAAGTTATTCTTTTCCTATTTTCATGCCTTTAATTTCTTTCATCTGTCTAATTGCTCTGGCCAGTGTTTCGAGAACTATATTGAATAGAAGTGGTGGTAGAGGACATCTCTGTCTTGTTCCAGATTTTAGAGGGAATGCTTCAATTTTTCTCCATTCAGAATAATGCTAGCCTGAGGCTTAACATAGATAGCTTTTACAATGTCGAGGTAAGTTCCTGTTATCTCTAATTTTTCTAATGTTTTGAACATAAAGGGATGCTAAGGGTCTATTGCTCTTATTTATTTTTCGCAGAACCAAGCTTTAGTTTTGTAATTTTTTCAATAGTTTCTTTTGTTTCAATTTTGTTGTTTTCCGCTCTGATTTTAGTTATTTCTTGCCTTCTGCTACATTTGCTGTTGTTTTGCTCTTCCTTTTCTAGGGCTTTGAGATGAAGTGTGAGCTCATTTATTTGTTGTTCTTTCCTATTTTTGAGGAATGACGTCAAGGTGGTGAATTTCCCTCTTAAAACTCCTTTCATTGTGTCCCATAGATTCCGATATGTTGTGTCTGTATTTTCATTTATCTCGAAGAATTTTTTGATTTTCTCATTTATGTCTTCTGTAACACATTAATCATTCAGTAAAATGTTGTTCATTTTCAATGTGATGTAGGATTTTTCCTTCCTTCTTTTTCATTGGTTTCCAGTTTCATTCCATTATAATCAGATAAAATTCATGGTATTATGTCCACCACTTTATATTTATTGAGGGTTGCTCTATGGCATAATATATGGTCTATTTTTGAGAAGGATCCATGTGCTGCTTAAAAAAAAAGTATATCCACTTGATGATGGTTGATATATTTTATATATGTCAGTTAAGTCTAGGTTATTGATTGTGTTATTGAGTTCTATAGTTTCTTTATTCAACTTTTATTTGGAGGATCTGTCCAATGGTGAGAGAGGTGTGTTGAAGTCACCCATAATTATTGTGTTGTGGTCTATTTGATTCTTGCACTTGAGGAGAATTTGTTTTATGAACGTTGCAGCACCATTTAATGGTGCGTAAATATTGATAATTTTTATGTCTTGTTGGTGAATGGTTCCTTTTAACAGTATATAATTTCCTTCATTATCCCTTTTGATTAAATTAGTCATGAAGTCGATTTAATTCGATTTGAGGATGGCCACCCCTGCTTGCTTATGAGGACCGTGTGCATGGTATATTTTTTCCCAACCTTTCACCTTCAGGCTGTGTATGTCTTTTCCATTCAGATATGTCTCCTGGAGGCAACATATTGTTGGATTTGTTTTTTGAATCCAAGTTACAAGCCTATGTTGCTTTATTGGAGAGTTTAAGCCATTAGTGTTTAGAGCTACTATTGATATATGGTTTCTACTGCCATCCATGTTTGAATATTTATCGTTTTTTTAAATTTACTTTGTTTCTCCATGATTAGCTTTTCCCCCGCCCTCTGTCATTACTGAGGCACATCCCACTGATGGTTTTGGTTGTTGTTTTTCATTTCTTCCTCGTGTAGTGTTTTGCTCAAGACACTTTGCAATGGTGGTTTTCTTGCTGCAAATTCTTTTAGCTTTTCTTTATCATGAAAGATTTTTATTTCGTTGTCGTACCTGAAGCTGAATTTTGCTGGATACAGAATTCTTGTTTGGCATCCATTGTCTTTCAATGTTTGAAATACGTTGTTCCAGGATCCCCTCACTTTCAGTGTCTGTGATGAAAAATAGGTTGTTAACCATATTGGTTTACCCCTGAATGTAATCTTCCTCCTTTCTCTTGAAGCTTTTAATGTTTTCCCTTTGTTCTGTATATTGGATATCTTCATAACAATGTGTCTTGGCGTTGGTCTACTGTGATTTTGTGTGCTCTGTGTCCTGTAAGCATCTTCAATTTGTATATCCGTTTCCTTTTTTATTTCTGGAAAATTTTCTGTAATTATTTCATTCAACAGGTTACTCATTCCCATGGTTTGAATCTCTGTACCTTCCTCTATCCAGATGACTCATAAGTTTGTTTTTTTTATGTTATCCCACATCTCTTGGATGTTTTTCTCGTGATTTTTTACCAGCCTTTCTGTGTTGGCTAGACTCTTTTCAAGATGATATATTTTGTCTTCATTATGTGACATTCTGTCTTCTACTTCCTCCACTCTGTTAGTGATACTCTCAATTGAGTTTTTAATTTGGTTTATCGTTTTCTTCATTTCTAGAATTATTCTTTGAATTTTTATAATCTCTATCTCCTGATAAAGAAGATTAACTTCTTCTTTTATCTGTTTATGTAATTCATTTTCAATGTGTTCTTTCACTGTATTTATTTGCTCTCTCGTATCCTCTTTAAGGTTTCATTCCATCTGTCTAAGGTATTCCTTGAGTTTTTTATATGACCATTTTTCTGATGATTCTAGGTCCTCCTGAATATTTAGGTTATCCTTCATTGTTTGTACTCCTTTTCTTTCTTGCTTTTTTATGCTGCTCATGTTACTTCTTGTTTGTTTGAGTGCTGAGTTACTGCTTATTCTTATAAATTTATTTGAAGCTTGGGAGGAAAGATATTAGAAGGGATGGGAAGAAGTCACTAAAGAGAATGAGAATAGGCAGGTAGAATTCAAGGATGAGGGAATAAGAAAATTGAAAAGAAATGAAAAGACAAAAGAAAAAAATAGAAAATAAAGAAAGAAATAATTTTTTTAAAATAATAATGATAATTAAAAATGAAAATTAAAATTTAAAATAATAATAATAATAGTAAAATTTAAAAAATAAAAACATTAAAATAAGTTAAAGAACAACAACAAAAAATGAAAATGAAAGAAAAAAAGTAAAAATAAAATAATAATAATAATAATACATGCAGTCATAGAGTTCAATTAACTTCTCTTCCAGTAGGTGGAGCTGTGCTCACTGGGCCAAGCTTCTCCTCTCAATAGGTGGGAACCAATCACTGTGCAGCAGCTCTTTCTCCCAGACTGGGCGGGTCTCCAATCCTGAGTGCCTAGGACCTTCTCTAGTGTTTCCTCAAGCCAGGCTCAGCTCAACTGTGACACTCACCACAATACTTGCTACACGTCAGGTCTCTGGTCCTGGTAGTCCTGTTTTTATCAACGCCTGCCACTCTCTCCCTGTTTGCCTCCCTCAGACCCTAAGTTTGTAGAGCTTGGGGCTGGGAACCCCCAGCGAATTTGCTTGCTCCCTGGTATCCATGCCCACATTAGCTGGTGTAAGAGACCTCAGTTGTCAGCACTGGTGGGAGCGGTAGCCGGGAATTCCATGCCACGAGTCCCACAGCACACATGATTCCCTCGGTCTGGCCATCTTTCTCACGGGAGACCTGGGAGGGCCCCTTAAAGGAGAGCTGGAAGGGGCCCTTAATGTTTCCCCGCTGTGTGGAGAGAGATGCATAGGGAATTACACACCTGTCGTACTGGTTTCAATGAAGTTATCTCCTCTATCCATGACGTCAGTTCTCTTCCATGGTGGTATCCCATGCAAATGGTGACCGTTCATTCCTTTTGCCAGGTGACCAATGCAACGGATGGGTCCTGACTGTGTCTCCGAAGCCCGATTTCAATTCAGTGGCCTTTTACCTCTGTAAATTCAGAAGGGCCGACCAGTTATTTCAGAGGGAATGTTAGTTCTGAGACACAAGAAGCAGGCAAATCTGAGCTTCTATGCAGCTGATCCGGGCTCTGTGTGTTTTCTGAGGGGCCCAGACTGTTCGCACCAGATCCATGTCAGGTCAGCATTGCCTAGTGATTCTGAACAAACAGCATTTAGACAGTTTATGACTCCCTATGCCTGCGCAGCTTAAGAGGTCAGAGACTTGATTTCTCCATGTTCGCCACCATGTTGGATCTCCTATATTGCTACTTTTTAATGTCTGTGCGTGTGCGTGCATATATATATATATATATATATATATATATATATATATATATACTCTCCAGATTTTTCAAAATATGAAATATATGTGTCTTATTTTACGCTCCCTAAATTCATTCATATTCATATATGTGGATTTATAACAAACTTTCCACAAGATTATACTCAGAAATAATCATCCACCTGAAATACATATTTCTTTCCTAGTACTGAAAAGTAACTTCATAGAATGGTGCATACAAACTCTAATATTTCTACAGATACTTACCCAGTGTAACATCAATGCAAGTAGATTCATAGGGGACATGATGTGTATTTTGACGTTCATTTCTATTCAACACTGGTACATTACTATTTCTTCAGTTTATGCACATCATAGGATATATATTTCATCCACAAGTTAGAAAACTTATAGGCATTTGTTTAATGATCAGTCACTTCCTGCTTCAGAACACATGTATTCCTCCATGTTTCTTGACTGGTCTTTTCATAAGACTTTTTCCAATCACAATATTTTCATTTTTCATTATCTCTTATGAAGCAAAACTCAAACACCCTTCATGATAAACCATAATCCTAAAATTACCATTAGATGTATAACTGGTTGGAATGAATGATTATATATCAATATAAGATTTCTTATATATTTTTAGATATCAATTCAATTCATTATTTAAAGTGGAACCAGTTAAATTATTTATTCACAGGATGGTCTATTCATGCATTATCTCTATATTCATAGACACAGGGTTCACCTCTGTGTACCCCTAACACTAATGTATATGTCTTCAAAATATTGCTCCCAGAAATGGTGGAAGAAATACTCATGTCACCTGATCCACATATATATTTTATCACAGTAAAATCCTGAACAAAAAATGTAAAGGTCACACTTATGATTGTACCGAAGTCTAAAAGGAAAGTGAACATGGATAACTAAAAACATCCATGTGAAGGTTGCCTAATGCTCTCAAATGTCAATCCTATTGGTGACAACATATTTGTTTCTTCCAATGATTATATATTCAAACTAAACCCTGTTGAAAATGTCTAATCCTATAACTCACTTTATACTTTGCCTGATTTCATAATGTCTCTATTGATACCTGCTTTCCTACTTATTTTCCCCAGTTCATCGTTGTGACTGACTCTTCACATGTGCTGAAATTTTCATTCCTTCTCTAACAGAAACCCTATTGCTAAAGAACTTTTGGTCCAAATCCTATACTCACTCTTCTTCCTAAACCTACCGACTATCTTCCTAATCCTACCGACCATCCATTTTGACTGGATGTTCTCTTCTACATTAAATCTACCAAGGTACAAGGTCCTGTGCTTCAAATCATACCTAGATTTCTGTTTCCATACTGATATTTCACCTCTATATTCTTGTAATTATCGCACGTTCTCAATACCATTATTCATCGCCCAGAATGATTCCTAACCCAAATTGAACCTGTTATTAACCCTAAACATACACTGTTCCCTAAATCTCATATTACAGAAGAGCAGCAACAGAGTTGTTCTTAAAATACAGGGAATTAGGGGACCTTCCACCTACTGAAAACCTCAAAGGTCCATGCAGAAATGATACCTGGAGAAGTTGTAGGGAGGTATGAAAGACCTGAGAGAGCAAAAGTCCTATTCCAATTCAAACAACCTGGTCAGGATAAAGGGATGTGTCCGAATCAGAATCTCTCTACTTATTTTAGAGAAGATGAACTAAACCAGACCTGTGTGGAGAGCTGTTCCCAGGTGTCTATGGTTGATATACCATTCTAACTTGTGAAAGTGTTCCAGGAAGTAGGAGCAGCCTCCATCTCATGGGACCCTTGGAAGCAAGTGTTAGGACAAAGTGGTTGCCAAGGCAGTGGCCTCATTCAGTTCCAAAAAAAGTGACATACCTCATTTCCTTGGTGATGGAACTCTCTGAACTTGCTATCCAAGAACCAAGACACCGAGAGGCAATCCCAGTCCATGTCCCTGTGGGCTCACTTGATTGGATTTTCCAAGGACAGAGTCAGTCTTTCTTGGTACCTCCTGATGTGAGTATAGCCAAATACCAGGAGAGCTCTGAAGAGATACTTTTCCTGCGAAAGCAGGTAGTGGCTGGCCACTTTTTCCTGACAACTTCACAGAGTTGGTCAAGGAAACCAGATCTGATAGAGGACACGCCATTTTGGGGGAACATAATATGGCCCACCAGTCAGAGTTAACTCCGGAGAGTCACAGACCTACTTGAGGGAAGGAGGTGCATTTGTGAGTGTGGGTTTGTTGTTTTGTCTCATGTTCAGAGAATAGGTACGAAAGGCGGTTTGTTTGATTTGAAGTGAACTGTTTCTAGTAAGTCGTTTGACAAGATGAGTGTTTCTATGTCTGTGTATCCCACTGTGTCCGCGGTTGTAGACATGAGAAAAGAGAATGCAACAATGGATGTGTCCTGTCTAGTAGAAAGCTTCCCATTATGCATCCTGCCTAATTTATGAATAGAGTGCAGCTTGCCTTATGGATGGGCAATACCTACTACCTTCCTAAGTCTCTGTTTTCTTCTGAATTCTGGCCACTCTCCAGAATAGGCTCATGGTTTTGTGTCCAAGATATGTAACAACTCCAAGGTCTGTGACATGGCCATGTACAGGATAGCTGAAGGGAATGGCCAGCATCTCAGAAAACTCAGATATCAATGTGACCAGGAAAGTCTCAGTGGATATACCCTGCTTTTGGCCTTTTGCTTACCTATTGTTCTGTTGCCCTGAATATCAGGAAGGTCTTTGCCTCAGGCCACCCCTTTTTGAAGCCTGAAGAAAACAGTTTTCAAATGGAAATGAATGGGCATCACTTGTGGCTCTTTCTTAATTGCTTTGGAAAGGGATGTGTCTGAATTAGCCTCTTGGCCTTGTATGTGGCTGTGACTTTGATTCTCAGCAGCTGATGGATCTAAAGAATGATCCCATGTGTGCATCCAAAACCATAATTGCCAAAAGATCAGTCATTGTGGATGAAGTCTCTCGTCTTCCTCTGTTAGGTTCCTGACTTCCATCAAGTGAGAATTGGTATTCCTTGGGTCAAATGAGTTCTTCAAATCACTCCAGCGGTGCTTAGGTTTTTGCATGACTCCAAATCACATAAAGAATCTATAATTGAAAGTCAGTAGGCCACAAATTGGAGAAACAGAGCAGTATTAACGGGAGGCTTATTTGATCACTCCTGGTTCACAGGAAGGGTGTCCAGGCCAACATGACTTTAGGCAAATGAGGGGCAAGGGAGTTTATTTGGACACTGTCTTTGGGTGAGCCATTCATGGAAACCTTCAGCCAGAGGTTACGATGAGTGACTATATGGAAGAAGATGAGGACCTTGTTTGAGTGTTTTGGTTTTAATTGTGGTCATTTGTGTGGTGGTTGTAAGAAATATCTTGGTCCACCTGGGCTTGAACTCTGGTTGGATTCCCCTTAGAGACTGCGTTCTGGAACTGAACTCAGAGAAGTATTGCCATGAATTGTGTTGGGATATTAGGAGGCCACGCATGAGAGTCGCCCTTGGAAACTGAGATCTAGGCCCAGGGTGGCTTTCCACAGAGCACTGAGAATCTCAGCCAGGATAACACATGATTTTATTCTGAAAGACTTGGCAGCCATAGTTGAGTGTCAAAACACACATGGACCTCACATTGTAGACCTCAATTTACCTGGCTTCATGTGACCTTTTGGCCACTCTTTGGGAAGCCTTGCCTGTGAGAGTTCTCCAGAGCTTTCATTGAAAATGAGCTTCTTCATTATTTAATGGTTTCTGAATGAATTGAAACCCACAGTGCCTCCAACTTCATCCTTAACAATGGCTAGATGAATACCATGTAGTTATTAAAATTTCCATGACCAGGTGGCACTGGAGAACCTTTGAATGTCCTGTTGCTGATCATGAGTATACCAGACAGTGCCTTGATTGACTGGATTTCATGAAAATGTTGTAGAAAAGAGATGCCAGTACGTTTGAGTCTGCTGAGTAGTGGGCCTAGAGCACTGGTGGGCAGGTGTGTGAAAAAACATCATTAGTAGGGCCATGAGGATCTACCATTGGTTTCCAAATGGCTTGTGACTGACATGGTGCAGCCAGCAGATCCTTATTTGCAAAGTCATCTTTTTATATGGAGAGGTTTCAGGGCAATGTTCAGAATAAGGGTCATATGGACAAGGGGGCAATGGGGTAAGCTATGAGGGATAGAAGCCTGGTTGGTGCGTTCTCCTGCACACCCTGACCCACCACACGTGACATAACTCCCTCCAGCACTGTGTCTCAGTTGGGCTCCTTGTATTTCATGAAGCAAATACTAAACTCTCAGTGCAGCAGGAAAAACACCACAAAAAGTGGAGGAGGACAAAATGGCTTCACAGTTCACATGGGGAGACATTTAGTCACCAGTGTTCACTGTTTACCAACAAAGAGAGGATTCAGGCCTCCTGCTTCATGTTAATTGGAAAATAAGAACCCATGTCCTTCAGGTCAAAGTGATGGAGACCCACCTTTGATGTTCTCACTACAAAAGAAGATAAAGCTCCTGAAAACAACCTAAATTTCAAGTGCCCAACCTCAGAGTGAGATTCTCAAAAAGTCCATAGGCCAGAAGAGCTCCATGTTTGTGGAGTGTTTACCCTGTCCCTTACTTTTAGAATGTCCTCTACCTCCACCAAAGATGTGAAATCTGGAGCATTTTCCATTCCAGATAGGTATTCACAGATTTTCTAACTCTTCCCCTATAATTGTGTCTTACTTAATGCGAAAGTAATGTTAAAGCATTGTTCTGGATGAGAGTGGGAAGATTTTTGTGTAGCATATATTTGCATACACATTGGATTCAATTTCCTATTTTCTATTCGAAATACTGAATCCCTGACACTAACACATACCCTATCAGACTCTGAATACTATTTCTAATAGGATGGAGAAAAATAACCCAAACAGAATAGAAATACAAGCAGTTTAGAGGAGTCATGGTGTATATTTGGACTTGCCTTTTGCATGATACAGAGTAGGAGTTAAATCTAGTCAATTTTTTGTTGAAATAGTTCTCCATGTGTTTTTAAAGTTAACAAATTGTGAATTCCTGTCTCCCTTTCTCTGTAGCCCATTCAGCACATATATTTTTATATGGATATATAGAATCATACCAGGTACCACACATACATTCTTGTGAGGTGGATGAGTTGGCAGATACAAATTGTGAGAAGAGATCACTCCTACTAAACCGTGTTGGAACTGAATATTCAACCAATGGGTGAGCTTCCATGTTCAGTAAAATGAATATTTTTGGATCTGTGGATGATATATATTTTATGATGAATTTTGATTGACATATATGTTGCTATTTTTTTTTCTGTGTGTGTGTGTGTTTTGTGTCACTCACCTGTTCTGTAAAACAACTTCAGAGAGAGAGGTTAAAAATTCATGCAAAGCTCTGATGGAGGTATCTAATATCTTAGTTTTGGTCTATTGCTTCTTCTAATTGGGTCATTTGTTGTGTCCCATTGACGAGGGCAGTGGTTCCTGTGCCCACCCCTGCAGCAACTCCTATTCCGAATAGGATGGCTAAAGTGAGGGATATATGTTCCCAGTTGAAACGGGTTGTATGCCCCCTATTTGATCTTCAAATGAAACTGCATCATGATAGAGCACTCTGGGAAACATCTGCACCATTACACAATTAATCACATCTGTTGACCATTTCATGAAAACATAAACAATGTTTAATTATATACAATTATGCTGTTGTAGGGACGGACAAGGCAAGGCACCTAAGATAGCAACGAAGACAGCGAAACCGTCCTATTTGGTTGCAACCAGATTCAGAGGGCATTGCTTCTGTTGTAATCAATTATTCTCCTGAAACTCAAGTATAGGTAGTTTCAGAATTTTGTACCCAACATGTAAGGGAAGGGGCTCAGAAGTTCACAGTCTGCAGAAGTTCAAAAAAGCCGTTGTTGTTTCTGTTTTTTCCTCGGTTCTGGGCAAGTTAACTTTTCAAGGACACCTGGGAGGGAAAGAGCTTTTTCCTACCTTTCTCATTTTTCGCCCCTGACAGCTGTTACCATGGAGCCCTGATGATAACTTCTTTATCTTAGAAATATAGCCATCTCTGTAAAGCCCCAGCTCACGGCCAGAGGCCTTGTTCATATATTTTGTGGAAAACAAGTAATGGGGTGTCTAGCATAGAAGTGCTTATTTTTTTAGCCAGTGGCCAAGTAGAACAAGGCAACACTAAAAGAGGAAGTTTATCTACATTGAACTCTTTTATAGGGACTCTTTTGCTGAAAGTCCTAAAGTCAGCCATGGTGAAGACTTCTGTAGAAAGTCAGTTAAGAATTTTCTGTAGGCCTGGTACAGAAGGGGAAGACAGGGAAGGTGGGGCTGACAGCAGCTCCGAGGATCTGAGAATAAGGAAGGAGAGATGTAAAAGAATAATGGGAAAGGGGGTTGGTATTTTCCTAGTAACAAAAACTTGAGCTGCAGAACAGGTAGAGCAGAGGGGAAGACAAGAGTGAGTATCCCAAAATGCATGTGAGGGACTTTAAATTTTTAGTAAACTGTTTTCAGTGATGACAAAGCAACTTGAAAGGCCATTTTCATTACATCTTTGATAGGAGTCTGAGGGCTCTCCTCTGCTAGTTTCAGCTTTGTGTTAGCTGGTAAGAGGACCTTGTGGGACCCGGTGCGGGCACGGACAGGAGAAGAGAGGAGTGAGTAGGTGGATGAGAACCTGAGTACCTGCTAACTCAGCAAGGGGGCGATGGTCTGAGAACCGGGAGAGGTTTGGGTTTTTGATCTAATAATTGGAGGGGAGAAATCAGGTTGCTGAGGTGAGAGTGACAGCAGAGACTCTGGAGCACAAGGCTGAAGGTGAGGATCTATTGGATAAGCATAGTTCAGGATATGAGTGAAGGATGGAAAAGGCCTGCCCATAGGGGAATTTCCTTTCACCCTTTTGAGCATTTGCAGAAGTTAAAAAGGTCACACAGGGCTGGGGATGTGGCTCAATTGTAGCACGCTCGCTTGGCATGCGTGCAGCCCGGGTTTGATCCTCAGCACCACATACAAACAAAGATGTCGTGTCCGCCAAAAACTAAAAAATAAATATTAAAAATTCTCTCTGTCTCTCTGTCTCTCGCCTCTCTCTTTAAAAAAAAATGGTCACGCAGAATTTGAGGATCTAGAGACCCCTCTGGGGGCCATCGGTTTTGGTTATCTAATTGGTAATATGGCCAATGCTGTGTACTGAATTTGATGAGGAGTTTGTGTTCCATCAGGGAGCCCCTGTATGCTCACATCCCCATGACATACAGAAAAAGTCGGCCAGGCTTTCTGGAATTACTAAAAAGGAGTGATGGATTTTTCCTTTCCCCAGGTCCATGATCCTCTTAGTTGTACAAGTCCGATATTTACTGCCATTAGCCCCTTGAACTAGAGACCTTTTATTTGATAGAGGGCCCAATGGGGCCTTAAGCGCTGAGTTTGTTGCCCCTGTATCCCCTTCAAAGTTTACTGGGGTCTCCTCCACTTCAAAAGATACGCTGAGCTCAGGGAGGGGATCTGAGCCCCGACTTTCGTAGTCATGCTGAAGAGTCAGAATGGCTGGCTGGCGTGGCTGCCTCTTTCTAGCGCACTCTTGAACCCAGTGTCCTCTTTCTTTACAGTAGGCACATTGATCTGAGGTCAGGGGTGGCCTCTGGCGTGGGACCAGGTATCCCTTCCTGTCTCCCTGTTTCTTAATTTCTGGCCCTTTTGTTGTTGTGACCGGGACCTTAGTCAACTCCTTAGTCTGTCTTTTGTTTCTTTTATCGTCCTTTTGCTCCCTTCTCTTCCTCAGTTTCTCTCTTATAGTATACTTTCTCGGCTTCTCTGACTAAATCTCTCAAAGTCATATCTTGTAATCCATCTAAGCATTGTAACTTTCTTTAAATATCCAAGGCAGCATGCCCAATAAAGGCCATTGTGACAGATGCCTTTTGATCCTCTGCATGAGGAACGAAAGGAGTATATCTCCTATATGCCTCCGTAATTCTCTCTAGAAACATAGAGGAAGATTCATCAGGCCCGCAGGCGTGGTAGCCACGTCACCCCAAATGGAGTAGGGAAATAGCAGTGCCGCTGCCCGTGCCCGGATAAGGCCCAGTCACCAGCTGGTGTGGTAGTCACGTCACCCAAATTGTAGTAGGGGCCAAGCAGGCCTCCGCCCACGCCCGCAACAAAAGCAGACCTGTGACTGACCTGTGGAACAGGCACAGCAGCCTGCCACCATGGTAGACATGACACCCCAATTGGAGTAGTGGCAGAGCAGAGCTTTCTCCCGTGCCCAGTACAAGCACAACGGCCAACCGGCGTGGTAGTCACGTCAACCCAATTGGAGTAGGGGCAGAGCAGAGCCTTTGCCCGCACCCAGAACAGGCCCAGCGATCTGCCAGCATGGTAGTCACGACACCCCAATGGCAGTAGGGCCAGAGCAGAGCCACCACCCGCTCCCGCAAGGTAGGCAGACCTGCAACCGACAGGCGGAACAGGCCCAGCGGCCTGCAAGCGCGGCAGACATGTCAACCCATTTGGTTCTTTGAAAAAATAAAAAAAAATCGACAGAACATTAGCCATGCTAACGAAGACAAGAAGAGAGAGAACTCAAATTACTAGCATATGGGATGAAAAAGACAACATCATAACAGATATTTCAGATATACAGAAGATAATCCGAAATTATTTTGAATCTTTGTACTCTAATAAAATAGAAGACGGTGAAGGCATCGATAAATTTCTTAAGTCATATGATCTGCCCAGATTGAGTCAGGAGGATATAGACAACCTAAACAGACCAATATCAATTGAGGAAATAGAAAAAAACATCAAAACACTACCAAGTAAGAAAAGCCCAGGACCTGATGGGTATATAGCAGAGTTTTACAAAACATTTAAAGAGGAACTAATACCAATACTTTTCAAGTTATTTCAGGAAATTGAAAAAGAGGGAATTCTTCCAAATTCATTCTATGAGGTCAACATCACTCTGATTCCTACACCAGACAAAAACACTTCAAAGAAAGAAAACTACAGACCAATATCTCTAATGAACCTAGAGGCAAAAATCCTCAATTAAATTCTGGCAAATCAGATACAAAAGCATATCAAAAAAATTGTGCACCATGATCAAGTAGGATTCATCCGTGGGATGCAAGGCTGGTTCAATATACGGAAATCAATAAATGTTATTCATCACATCAATAGACTTAAAAATAAGAACCATATAATCATCTCGATAGATGCAGAAAAAGCATTCGACAAAGTACAGCATTCCTTTATGTTCAAAACTCTAGAAAAACTAGGGATAACAGGAACATACCTCAATATTTTAAAAGCAATCTATGCTAAGTCTCAGGCTAGCATCATTCTGAATGGAGAAAAATTGAAGGCATTCCCCCTAAAATATGGAACAAGACAGGGATGCCCTCTTTCACCACTTCTGTTCAACATAGTTCTCGAAACACTGGCCAGAGCAATTAGACAGACAAAAGAAATTAAAGGCATATAAATAGGAAAAGAAGAACTTATATTATCACTATTGCAGATGACATGATTCTATACCTAGCAGACCCAAAAGGGTCTACAAAGAAACTAATAGAGCTAATAAATGAATTCAGCAAAGTGGCAGGATATAAAATCAACACTCATAAATCAAAGACATTCCTGAATATCAGTGACAAATCCTCTGAAACGGAAATGAGGACAACCACTCCATTCACAATATACTAAAAAAAAAAAAATAATTGGGAATCAACGTAACAAAAGAGGTGCAAGTTTTATACAAGGAAAACTACAGAACCCTAAAGAGAAAAATAGAGGAAGATCTTAGAAGATGTAAAAATGTACCCTGTTCATAGATAGACAGAACTAACATAATCAAAATGGCGATATTACAAAAAGTTCTCTATATGTGTAATGCAATGCAATTTAAAATCCCAACGGCATTTCTTGTAGAAATAGAGAAAGCAATCATGAAATTCATATGGAAAAATAAAAGACCCAGAATAGCAAAAACAACACTAAGCAGGAAGTGAGAATCAGGCCGTATAGCGATACCAGACTTCAAACTATACTACAGAACAATAGTAAAAAAAATAGCATGGTACTGGTACCAAAACAGGTGGGTGGACCAATGGTAAAGAATAAAGGACACAGAAACCAATCCAAAAAAATACAACTATCTTATATTTGATAAAGGGGCTAAAAGCATGCAATGGATGAATGATAGCATCTTCAACAAATGGTGCTGGGAAAACTGGAAATCCATATGTAACAAAAAGAAACTGAATCCCTTTCTCTTGCCATGCACAAAAGTTAAATCAAAATGGAACAAGGAGCTTGATATCAAATCAAGACATGGTGTTTGATAGAAGACAAAGTTGTCTACGATCTACATACTGTGGGGTCGCCTCCAAATTCCTCAATAGGACACCCATAGCACAAGCGTTAATAACTAGAATCAACACATGGGACTTACTCAAACTAAAAAGTTTTTTCTCAGCAGAAGAAACAGTAAGAGGGGTAAATAGGGAGCCTACATCCTTGGAACAAATCTTTCCTCCTCACACTTCAGATAGAGCACTAATATCCAGAGTATACAAAGAACTCAAAAAATTAGTCAATAAGATAACAAATAACCCAATCAACAAATGGGCCAAGAACCTGAACAGACACTTCTCAGAGGAGGACATACAATCAATCAACAAGTACATGAAAAAATTCTCACCATCTCCAGCAGTCAGAGAAATGTGAATCAAAACCACCCTAAGATACCATCTCACTCCAGTAAGTTTGGCAGCCATTATGAAGTCAAACAACAACAAGTGCTGGCGAGGATCTGGGGAAACAGGTACACTTGTACATTGCAGGTGGGACTGCAAATTGGTGCAGCCAAATGGGAAAGCAGTATGGAGATTTCTTGGAAAGCTGGGAACGGAACCACCATTTGACCCAGTTATTCCCCTTCTCGGTCTAAAACCTAAAGACCTAAAAAGAGCATGCTACAGGGACACTGCTACATCGATGTTCATAGCAGCACAATTCACAATAGCAAGACTGTGGAACCAACCTAGATGCCCTTCAATAGAAGAATGAATAAAAAAATGTGGCATTTATACACAATGGAGTATTACTATGCATTAAAAAATGACAAAATCATAGAATTTGCAGGGACATGGATGGCATTAGAACAGATTATGCTAAGTGAAGCTAGACAATCCCTAAAAAAACAAATGCCAAATGTCTTCTTTGATATAAGGAGAGTAACTAAGAACAGAGTAGGGACGAGGAGCATGAGAAGAAGATTAACATTAAACAGGGATGAGAGGTGGAAGGGAAAGGGAGAGAGAATGGAAACTGCATGGAAATGGAAGGAGAACCTCAGGGTTATACAAAATTACATACAAGAGGAAGTGAGGGGAAAGGGAAAAATAATACAAGGGGGAGAAATTTATTACTGTAGAGGGTGTAGAGAGAGAAGACAGGAGGAGAGGGGATGGGAGGGGGGATAGTAGAGGATAGGGAAGGCAGCAGAATACAACAGACACTAGTATGGCAATATATGAATCAATGGATGTGTAACTGATGTGATTCTGCAATCTGTAAATGGGGCAAAAATGGGAGTTCATAACCCACATAAATCAAAGTGTGAAATATTATTTATCAAGAACTATGTAATGTTTTGAGCAACCATATATAAAAATTAAAAAAAAAAAAAGATAACTAAATTCGGTGAATAATGCACGAGAATCCTAATATTTCTACAGTAACTGACCCAGTTTAAAATCAATGCCAGTAGATTCCTATGGGACATGATGTGTATTTTGACGTTCATTTTTATTCAACAATGGTACATTACTATTTCATGAGTTTATGCACATCATAGGATATATATTTCATCCACAAATTAGCAAATTTATAGGCATTTGATTCAATTTCAATCTCTTCCTGCTTTACAACATATGCATTCCTCCAGGTTTCCTGACTGGTCTATTCATGAGACTTCTTTCCAAACATATTATTTTCGATTTCCATAATCACTTTTGAAACAAAACTCACACACTGTTCATGATAAACCAAAACACTAATATTACCATTAGATGTATAATTGGTGGGAATGAATGATTGTATATCAATATAAGATTTCCTGTAATTTTTAAGATATCAGTTCAATCCATTATTTAAAGTTGGAACAAGTTATATTATTTATTCACTGTATTGTCTATTCGTACTTTATCTCTAAATTCATAGACACAGGGTGCACCTCTTTGTAACCCCAATACTAATTTTACGTCTTGAATATATTGCTTCCAGAAATGGTGGAAGAAATACTCATGTCACCTGATCTACATATACATTTTATCACAGTAGTATTCTGGGCAAATAATGTAATGGTCACGGTTATGATTGCACGAAGGACTAAATGGAAAGTGAACATGGATTACTAAAAACCTCTATGTCCAGGTTGCCTAATGCTCTCAAATGTCAATCCTATTGGTGACCACATATTTTTTTCTTCCTAATATTATGTATTCAAACTCAACCCTGTTGAAAATGTCTAATCCTATCACTCACTTTATACTTTGCC
The DNA here is from genome assembly GCF_048772815.1 of Callospermophilus lateralis. Taxonomy (NCBI): domain Eukaryota; kingdom Metazoa; phylum Chordata; class Mammalia; order Rodentia; family Sciuridae; genus Callospermophilus; species Callospermophilus lateralis. The sequence continues at coordinate 85,856 of NW_027514082.1, forward strand.
TGATTTCGTAATGTCTCTATTGATATCTGCTTTTCTACATTTTTTCCCAGCTCATCATAGTGACTGACTCTTCATATGTGCTGACTTTAACAATCACTCTGTAACCGAAACCCTATTGTTAAAGAACTTTTGTTCCAAATGGTATACTCACACTTCTTCCTAAACGTACTATCTTCCTATTTCTATCAACTATCCCTTTTTGACTGGATGTTCTCTTCTACATTCAATCATTATAGTAAATGTCCAGCGAGCTTCACAGGAGGAAACCACCAACAGACTATCTCATGCAACAGCAAAGGGTTTATTGAGTGTCCAGCATGCTGGTGCTCAGAGCTCACTTGAATAGAGCAGATAGCCCTGAGAATAGCTTAAGTAGAGCTTATATACATTACCTGGAGAGGGCAGGGAGGGAAGTTTATTGATGGATCGGGGTGAGTGGGCGATTTGCGTGCAACTGGGTGAGGGAGCACATTCTGCAGTTGGGCAGTTGGGGACAGCACATACTGGGAACAAGATTTGCAAGCATTTCTCAAGATTTCAACAGTGTTTTGTTAAGCATACAGAAAAACAGGAAGTGACAAGTACCTATTTTACTAACCTTTTATTCCCCACTTCTTCTTCTGGCTACTTTTAATCATAAAAATGATCATTGGGGGGGTGTCACATTCTATGTATACTAGTAGGGTATTACCATAAGTTTAACTCCTCCAAATTGAGCCTGGAGAAAAGAAATTACACGGATGAGAAAACAGGGTTTAATAGTTAGCAATAACATGAGGATTACTATTGGACCGGCCAGGGTTGATAAAAACGTAGTTAACCAGGAAGACTGTGTGAACCAAGACTCAAACCACCTTTTTTGGGCCTCTCTGTCTCGTTGATGCTTTTCAAGGCATCTTTTTAATTTACTCTTAGATTTTATTACAAGTCCAGTATGCTCGGCATACAAACAACTTTCTTTTCTCAATGTAGCACAAAGCCCCCTTCTCTCATGACGAGGAGGTCCAACCCTCGAGTGGTCTGAAAAACAACTTCAGAGAGAGAGGTAAAAGACTCATGCAAAGCTCTGATGGAGGTTTCTAATATCTTAGTTTTGGTCTATTGCTGTCATTTGTTGGGTCATTTGTTGAGTCCCTTGGTCAAAGGCAGTGGTTCCCGTGGCCACCAGTGCAGCAATTTCTATTCCTAATAGGATGGCTACATTGAGAGATATATATTTTCAGTGGAACCGGGTTGAATGCCCCCCTATTTGATCTTCAAATGAATCTGCGTCGTGATAGAGCACTCTGGGAAACATCTGCACGATTACACAATTAATCACATCCGTTGACCATTTCATGAAAACATTAACAATGTTTAAGTATATAGAATCATTCTGTAGTAGGGAAGGACAAGGCAATGCACCTAAGATAGCACTGAAGACAGGGAAACAGTCCTATTTGGTTGCAACCAGATTCAGAGGGCATTGATTCTGTTGTAATCAACTAATCCTCTGAAACCCAAGTTTAGGTAGTTTCAGAATTTTGTACCCAACATGTAAGGGAAGGGGCTCAGAAGTTCACAGTCTGCAGAAGTTGAAAAAAGCAGTTTTTGTTTCTGTTTTTTCCTCGGTTCTGGGCAAGTTAACTTTTCAAGGACACCTGGGAGGGAAAGAGCTTTTTATTCCCTTTCTTATTTTCCCATTGCCAGCTGTTACTACGGAGCCCAGTTGCTAACTTCGTTAACTTAGAAATGTAGCCATCTCTGTGAAGCCCCACGTCAAGGCCAGAGGCCTTGTTCACATATTTTTGTGAAAAACTAGTAAGGGGGTGTCTGGATTAGGAGTGCTGATTTTTTTAGCCAGTGGCCAAGTAGAACAGGGCAACATGAAAATAGGAAGTTTAACTACATTGAACTTTTTTATAGGGACTCTTTTGCTGAAAGTCCTAAAGTCAGCCATGGTGAAGACTTCTGGAGAAGGTCAGTTAAAGACTTTTCTGTGGGCCTGGTATAGAGGGGAAAGACAGAGAAGGTGGGGCTGAGAGCAGCTCCGAGGATCTGAGAATGAGAAAAGAGAGATGTAAAAAAATAATGGGAAAGTGGTTTGGAATTTTCCTAGCAACAAATATTTGAGCAGTAGAACAGGTCAAGCAGAGGGGAAGATGGTAGTGAGTATCCCAAAACGCAGAGGGACTTTAAATTTGTAGTAAACTGTTTTCAGTGATGACAAAGCAACTTTAAAGGCCATTTTCATTACATCTTGGATAGAGGTCTGAGGGCTCTCCTCAGCTGGTTTGAGCTTTGGGTTAGTTGGTAAGAGGACCTGGTGGGACCAGTGCGGGCACTGTCAACAGAAGAGAGGAGTGAGTGGGTGGAGGGGTACCTCAGTACCTGCTACCTCAGCAAGGGGGCAATGGTCTGAGAACCAGCAGAGGTTTGGGTTTTTGATCTAATAATTGTAGTGGAGAAATCAGGTTGCTGAGGTGGGAGTGACAGCAAAGACTCTGGAACAGAAGGCTGAAGGTGAGGATCTATTGGATAAGCATAGTTCAGGATGTGAGCGAAGAAGGGAAAAGGCCTCCACATAGTGGAATCTCCTTTCACCCTTTTGAGCACTAGCAGATGTTAAAAAGGTCATGCAGGATTTGAGGATCTAGAATCCCCTCTGGTGGCCATCAGTTTTTGTTATCTAATTCGTAATATGGCCAATGCTGTCTACTGAATTTAATGCAGGGTTTGGGTTCCATCAGGCAGCCCCTGTACGCTAACATCCCCATGACTTACAGAAGAAGTCGGCTTTTCCCCCACACAGCCATGGCTGTTTTTGGCTTTGACAGTCGGCCGGGTAAACACAGTAATCTAGGCTAGCCAACCTGCATCTGGCTCGTGTGTCCCTACATCCATAATATTTGTTTCCATTATCTATGGTAAAGAAGGGATTTAATGGAATTTTAGTGGGATCCTCTTCATCAGGGATATCCCATTAGGAAAGACCTATAGCCAGCTGACAAATGTCTGGGTGGAGAGATGGTCACCAGGTCCCTAAGTGGGCTGCATGCAAGATAGATTATACTTCTTTTCCAGTAGAATTTGTGATCAGCCATCGCTGCTGAACGGGCTGATGAGGGTTAGGACTACTTGTGGCCAAGGGGAGAGTTTATAGGCTTATCCACACGGTGAATATGCAATTTGAAAGTGTTACCAGTCTTTTCCAGTTTCCAGCCAGAGTGTGGACAGGGCGCAGGCTTGACATGAGAGGCATGGATCCAGGAAGTGATTCCGTTTACCTTTACCACTATAGATGTTATAAGTAGCACCTGGTATGGTCCTTTCCAGTGGGGTTCCAGGGATGACACCTGATATCATCTTACGTAGATGAAGTCTCTTACTTGATATCGATGTGGAGTCCCCTCGTCCCCAGTTTGGTAGGGAGTGGCCAGCTGTTTCCACAGGTATCACTGAGATCTTTCAAGAGCTTTAAGTCTGTCAAACAAGGGGGTGTGAAAGGGATTGTTAGGTCTTAGAGTTGGGCTTTGGTCCGTTACTGGAAGAGAGGCACGCTAGATATTCACAGGGGGTGTGGTTACTCAAAGAAACAGAGGGCATATTTCTTGCACGAAACATTGTATAAGGCATGAGCATAGTCCAATCATTTATGCTGGTCTCTAAGCTTAATTTCGTTGAGGTCTCTTTAATGGTTCTATTTATTCTTTCTACCTGTCCTGAACTCTAGGGTCTGTAAGCACAATTAAACTTCCAATGAATCCCCAGGTTCCTGGCTAACCCCTGACTTACTTGGGCCATGAACGCCGGTGCATTATCAGACCGTATTACCTTTGGCAGGCCGTATCTTTGAAAAATGTCTTTCAGGATCTGCTTGACCACCATTTGCACTGTTTCTTTTTTTTTTTTTCTTTTAGTGGGGAAGGCTTCAATCCATCCTAAAAATGTATCTACAAAGACTAGAAGATATTTATGTCCATACCTTGCTGGCTTAATTTCAGTAAAGTCAACTTCCCAGAATTGTCCTGGTCTGGTTCCTTGTAGGTGCTTTCCTGCAGGAAGCTTGGAAGGGTAAGAATTTACCAATTGATGGACTCGACAGGCTTTTTTTACCCATTCAGTTATTTCTTTTTGCTGTGAGTCAGTTAGTGGAAAACTCTGTTCTTGATACTTCAGAAATACCTGCAGTTTCTTTGAACCAAGGTGAGTGAGTTGATGTGCATTTTCTACTGACGTATTTAGAGCTGTGACTATAGGAGTTTTTACTGAAAGATTTAGAAATTCCACTTGGGGGCCTTCAGGGTTAAAAGTTATTTTGGACCGGAACTTGGTGAGCAGATCTCTGCCCATCAATGGGGCTAGGAATTCTGGGATTACTAGGAAGGAGTGATGGATTTTTCCTTTCCCCAGTTCCATGATCCTCTTAGTTGTCCAAGCCCGATATTTACTGTCATTAGCCCCTTGAACTAGAGACCTTTTATTTGATAGAGGGCCCAATGTGACATTAGGGGTGAGTATATTGCCCCTTTATCCACTTCAAAGATTACTGGGGTCCCCTCCACTTCAAAAGTTACCCTGAACTCGGGGAGGGGATCTGAGCTCCGACTTTCATACTCATCCTCCAGAGTCATAATGGCTGACTGGCGTGGCTGTCCCTTTCTAGGGCACTCTTTGGCCCAGTGTCCTTTTTTTTTTACAGTTGGTACATTGATCTGAGGCCAGGGGTGGCCTCTGGCATGGGACCAGGTATCCCTTCCTGTTTCCCTGTTTCTTAATTTCTGGCCCTTTTGTTGTTGTGACCAGGACCTTAGTCAACACCTTAGTCTGTCTTTTGTTTCTTTTATCCTCACTTTGCTTCTTTCTCTTCCTCAGTTTCTCTCTTAAGGTATATTTTCTTGGCTTCTCTGACTAAATCTCTCAAAGTCATATCTTGTAATCCATCTAAGCATTGTGACTTTCTTTTAATATCCAGGGCAGCTTGCCCAATAAAGGCCATCATGACAGATGCCTTTTGATCCTCTGCCTGTGGATCGAAAGGAGTATATCTCGTACATGCCTCCATAATTCTCTCTAGAAACATAGAGGGAGATTCATCAGGCCTTTGAATAATCTCTATTACCTTGGCCAAATTAGTTGGTCGCCTAGTGGCCACTTGGAGGCCCACTATTAGAACCTGGCGATAAGTGGACAGATGCTTTCTAACTTCAATGTTGTTGGTGTCCCAGTTGGGTTGTTTCAAGGGAAAACCAGCTTTGATTAAGTTGGGAAGATGTGTCCGTCTCCAATCTGGTCGGAGGACATTTTTTTATAGCTTCCAGGAAGATTCTCTTTTGTTCCTCTGTCGTGAAGAGAGTCCCTAGGAATTGTTGACAGTCATCCCAAGTAGGCAGGTGTGAAAACATCAATGACTCAACCAGACCTGTGAGCCCGATGGGGTCCTCGGAAAAAGGGGGATTGTTATTTTTCCAGTTATATAGGTCGAAAGAGGAGAAAGGCCAATATTTGTAGGCTTGCATTTTCCCCCCATGGCCTTCGTCAATCAATGGTCCGTAGGGACATAGCGGGAGCATCACAGGAGGTCCAGGGTTTTCAATCATTCGCCACCATCAAGTTCCCTTAGCTGGGCTAGCTTCCTCCTGCGGAGGAGGGGCTCTGTGTGCTGCGGGGGAGTTATCTGGAGGGCGCTGGGCCAGCTTAGATTCCTCCAATGGTAGAGAGGCTGAGTCAGCTGCAGGAGAATCACTTAGAGGGTGTTGGTGGTTGGGGGACGAGGGCAGGGTATAATAAGGGGGAAGAGAGTACAGTAGAGTCAAATCTTGTGACTCAGGGATTACAAAGGGTGGAGGAGGAGGAGGAGCAGAGGGTTTGAGAGATCATGGGGGAAGGAGTAGGAGCAGGGGAAGGGACAAAGAAAGGCTTCACCCATTGAGGAGGAGATTTGCAGAGGTCCTGCAAAGTTAAGATATATGGCTGTTGATCCGGATGGCTATGTGTGCCTGGGTGAAAGACAATATCTCTGACTTCCTAAATTAGTGGGAAATAGAAAGATCCTTCTAGGGGCCATCCAAATTCAAAGGTGGGCCATTCTGAGGCACAGAGATTCCGAAAGGTCCAACTTGTTACTAAAAAAGAAAGATTCTGAGCCCTTAAGCGGACTTTGGTCCAGTGATCAAGGGTCAGGGACAGGGGCATTGAAGTGCTGTGTCCCATAATGAAAGATACACAAAGAGTGAATGCAAGACACACGACACAGACAAGACAAGACAATAAAGACATTCAATGGACATCCAAAACTGAGACCAGGACTGAGTAGCCAGCAAAACCCAATGGCCTGGCAATTCCGAATCCGATACAAAATATTACTGAGTCGAGGAGACTATTGTTCCTCGATTTCCCGAGTCTTTGGGAAGTCCCCCAGGGACGTGGCCTGCGGCTCTGTGACACGTCTGTCAGCCACCATCGGAGAGAACTCACGCTCTTCATCGACAGCCATTTTGCCAAGCCCTAACCTTAACACTGAAACAAGAAAGAGGGGCCTTACTTAACCCGAGAGGAACCCGTTAGGGTCTTTTGTCCGCCGCTGCCAAAACTCGGTGGAATCTCCATATGTAAAGGTCGGGCGAGCATGGAAGGAAGAGACCACTAACAGACTGTCTTATCCAACAGCAAAGGGTTTATTCTGGGTCCAGCATGCTGGGGCTCGGAGCTCACTTGAATAGATCAGAGAGCCCTGAGAACAGTTTAAGCAGAATATATATATTTTCCTTGGAGAGGGCAGGGAGGGAAGTTTACTGATGGTTCAGGGCGAGTGGTCGGTTTGCGTGCAACCGGGTGAGGGAGTACATTCTACACTTTGGCACTTGGGGACAGCACATTCTGGGAACAAGATTAGCAAACAGTTCTCAAGATTTTAACAGTGTTTTCTTAAGCATACAGAAAAACAGGAAGTGACAAGTACCTATTTTATTAACCTTTCACTACCGACTATCCTTTTTGACTGAATGTTCTCTTCTACATTCTATGATCCAAAGTACAAGGTCTTATGCCATTGTATATCAATTTATTCAAAGCTAAGTATCCCAATCAAGGGCCCAGTGCCCTTCTGGGCTTCAAATGTTACTTAGATTTCTGTTTTTATACATATATTTCACCTATATATTTTTATACATATTGCAGGTTCCCAATACCATTATTTATTCAGCATAATGATTCCTAACCCAAATCAAACATGTTATTAACCCTAACCATACATGGTTCCCTCAATCTAACTTTACAGAAGAGCAGGGACAGAGTTGGTCTTACAATACAGGAATATAGGGAATCTTCCACCTGCTGATAACCTCAAAGGTCCATGCAGATATAATCTCTGGAGAAGATGTAGGCAACTCTGAAAGACCTGAGAGTGCAAAAGTCATCTTCCATGGAAAACAACCTGGTCAGGGTGAAGTGTTCTGTCTGAATCAGGCTCTCCATTCTTAATGTAGAGAAGATGGACCAAATGAGACCTGTGTGGAGAGCTGCTCCTGGGTGCCTATCGGTGATATACCATTCTAACTTGTGAAAGTGTCACAGGAAGCAGGGGCAGCCTCCATCTCATGGGAAGCTTGGAAGCAACTCTTAGGACAGATTGGTTGCCAAGGCAGTGAACTCATTCAGTTCCTGACGGAAGTGACCTCACCTCACTTCCTTGGTGATGGAACTCTGTGAACTTGCGATCCAGGAAGCCAGTCAAACATTGACAGTCCCAGTCCCAGTCTCAGTGGTTATACTTTTTGAATTTCCCAACGACAGAGTCAGTCTTTCTTGGTACCTACTAATGTTAGGATGGCCAAATGGCAGGAAAACTCTGAAGAGGGGCCTTTCCTGAGAAAACAGGTAGTGGCTCACCGCTGGCTCCTGACAACTTCAGAGAGTTGGCAAAGGACACAAAATCTGAGACAGGACAGACCATTTCGGGGGAACGTAGAATGGCCCACAGTCAGAGGACACTCTGGATAGTCACAACCTACTTGGAGGAAAGAGGTGCCTTTGTGGGTGTGGGTGTGGGTTTGTGGTTTTGGCTCATGTTCTGAGAAGAGGTAGGAAATGAGGTTTGTTTGGTTTGGGGTGAATTGTTTCTAGTAAGTCATTTGACAATGTGAGTGTTTCTGTGTCGCTGTATCCCGCTGTGTCCGTTATTGTAGATATTAGAAAAGAGAAAGCATCAATGGATGTGTCCTGTCTTTTAGAAAGCTTACCAGCATTCATGCTGCCCAATTTATAAATGGAATGCGGCTTGCCATAATGATGGGCAACACCTACGATCTTCCTTAGTTCCTGTTTTCTTCCTGAAATCTGGCCACTCTCCATAATAGGCTCATGGTTTTGTATCCAAGATATGTACCACCTCCATGCTCTGTGACATGGCCATGTACTGAATAACTGAAGTGAATTGCGAGCATCTCAGAAAACTCACATACCTGTTTAACCTGTAAAGTCTCATTGGAGAAACCCTGCTTTGGGCCTTTTGCTTACCTATTGTTCTGTTTCCCTGAATGTCAGGAAGGTCTTTGCCTCAGGACAACGCTTTGCGAAGTCTAAAGAAAACCTTTTTCAAATAAAAAATAATGGGCATCAGCTGTGGCTCTTCGCTTAATTGCTTTGCAAAGAGATGTGTATGAATCAGCGTCTTGGCCCTGTGTTAGGCTGTAGCTTAGATTCTCAGCAACTGATGGATCTAAAGAAAGATCCCATGTGTGCATCCAAAACCAAAATAGCAAAAGAGCAGTCATTGTGGATGAAGTCTTTCGCCTGCCTCTGTAAGGTTTCTGACATCAATCAAGTGAGAATAGGGATCCTTTAGGTCAAATGAGTTCTTCAGTTCCCTGCAGAGGCTAGCCCATAGGTGGTTGGGTTTTCTCATGACTCCAATTCATATAAAGAATTTAAACCCCACAGTCAGTAGTTCTCAAATTTGAGAAGTGGATCAGTATTAACGGCAGGCCTATTTGATCACTCCTGGTTCACAGGAAGGGTGTCCAGGTCACGCAGAATTTAGGTAAATGAGGGGCAAGAAAGCATATTTTGCACACTCTCTTGGGCTGCATTCCTCATGAAAATCTCCAGTCAGAGGTTATGATGAGTGTCTATATGGAAGAAGATGAGGGCCATGTGGGAGTGTTTTGGATTTAATTGTGGTTATTTTTGTGGCAGTTGGGAGGGATGACTGAGTCCACCTGGGTTTGAACTCTGGTGTGATTCCCCTTAGAGGCTGAGTACAGGAACTGAACTTAGAGAAGTATTGCCATGAATTGTGTTGGGATTTTAGAAGACCAAGCATGAGAGTCACCCTTGGAAACTGAGATCTAGGCCCAGGGTGGCTTTCCAGAGACCACTGGGAATCTCAGGCTTGATATCACATGATTTTATTCTTAACGACTTGGCAGTCTTAGTTGAGAGTCAAAACACACATGGACGTTACATTGTAGACCTCAATGGGCCTGGATTTATGTGACACTTTGGCCAATCTTTGGGAAACCTTGCCAGTGAGAGTTCTCCAGAACTTCATTTGAAATGAACTCCCACAACATTTAACGGTCCCTGAATGAATTGAAACCCACATGCTGCCAACTTCATCCTTGAAAAATTGCTAGATAAATACCATGAAATTTTTGAAATTCCCATGACCAGATGGCACTGGAGAAACTTTGGTTGTCCTGTTGCTGAACATGATTATTCAGGACAGTGACTTGATTGACTGAGTTTCATGAAAATGGTGTATAACAGAGATTCCAGGAAGTTGGACCCTGCTGAGTAGTGGACCTAGTGCAGTGAAGGGCAGGTGTGTGATAAAAAAAAATCTGTGGTGGGGCCATGTGGATCTGCCATTGTCTTCCAATTGGCTTGTGACTGACATGGTGCAGCCAGCAGATGCTTCTATGTAAAGGTATCTTTTTATATGGAGAGGTTTCAGGCCAATGTTCAGAATCCGGTTGCTATGGTCAAGGAGGCAAGCTATGTGGAAGAGAAGCCTGGTTGGTACATTCTTCTGCAGGCCCTGACCCACCACAGGTGACAGAACTCCCTCCAGCACTGTGTCCCAGGTGAATTCCTTGTATTTCTTGAAGCAAATACGAAACTCCCAGTGCAGTAGCAAGAAACACCAGGAAAACTGGAGGATGACCAAATGGCTTCAGAGTCCACAAGAGTAGACAATTAGTCCCCAGTGGCCACAGTTTACCTACAAACAGAAAATTAAAGACAGCTTCCTCATGTTTATTGGAAAATAAGAAATCATGTATTCCAGGTCACATAGAAGCATACCCAGATTTGATTGTCTCACTACAAAGGAAGCTAAATCTCCTGACTACAACACATATTTCAAGTGCCCAACCTCAGAGGCAGTTCCTCAAGAAGTCTTTAGTCCAGCAGAGCTCCATGTTTGTGGAGTGTTTACCCTGTCCCTTACTTTTGGAATCTCCTCTACCACCTCCAAGTTTGTGAACTCGTGAGCATATTTGATTCCAGATATGTATTCACAGATTTTCTAACTCTTCTCCTCTAATTGTGTCTAACTTGGGGCCAAGGTAATCTCAAGGCATTGTTGAGAGTGGGAAGGTACTTTTGTAGCATATATTTGCATAAACATTGGAATCATTTTCCAAATTTTCATTCGAAATACTGAATCCCTGACACAAACCCATGCCAACTAGACTCTGACTACTAATTCTAATATGATGGAGAAAATTAACCCAAACAGAATAGAAATACAAGCAGTTCAGAGGACGAATGGTGTATCATTGGAATTGCCTTTTGCTTTATATAGGGTAGGAGTTATAAATCTAGTCAATTTTTTGTTGAAATGGTTCTCCATGTGTTTTTCAAGTTAACAAATATGTGAATTCCTGTCTACCTTTCTCTGTATCCTATTCAGCGCATGTATTTTTATATGCACATATAGAATCCTACCTGGTACCACACGTACATTCTTGTGAGGTGGCTCACTTGGCAGACACAAATTGTGAAAAGAGATCACTCCTACTAAACGCTGTTGAAACTGAAAATTCAAACTATTGATGAGCTTCCTAGTACAATAAAATTATACATGAATCCATGTTCAGTAAAACGAATTTATCTGGATCTGTGGATGACATATATTTCGTGGTGAATTTCAATTGGCTTATATTGCTACTTTTTAATGTCTGTTTGTGTGCGTGCCTGTGTGTGTGTGTGTGTGTGTGTGTGTGTGTGTTTATATATATATATACACACACACTCTACAGATTTTTCAAAATATGAAATATATGTGTCTTATTATACACTCCGTAAATTCATTCATATTCATGTATGTGGATTAATAATCAACTTTTCACAAGATTATTCTGAGAAATATTCATCCACCTGAACTACATATTTGATTCCTAGTACTGAAAACTAACAGTAAATGGTGCATACAAATCCTAATATCTCTGCAGTAACTGACACAGTTTTATATCAATGCAAGTAGATTCCTATGGGACGTGATGTGTATTTTGTCTTTCATTTTTATTCAATACTGGTACATTACTTTTTCTTCAGTTAATGCACATGGTAGGATATATATTTAATCCACTAGTTCAGAAATTTATAGCATTTTGTCTTACTTTCCATCACTTCCTTATTCATAAAACATGTTTTCCACAGGGTTTCTTGACTGGTCTTTTCATGAGACTTCTTTCACAAAATGCAAAGGTCACACTTATGTTTGTACCGAAGTCTAAATGGAAAGTGAGTATGGATTACTAAAAACATCTATGTCCAGGTTGCCTAATGCTATCAAATGTCAATCCTATTGGTGACTACATATTTGTTTCTTCCTAAGATTATATATTCAACCTCAACACTGTTGAAAATGCCTGATCCTATCACTTACTTTATACTTTGCCTGATTTCCTAATGTCTCCATTGATATATGGTTTCCTACATATTTTCCAGAGTTCATCAATGTGACTGGCTCTTCACATGTACTGATATTTACATTCATTCTCTACCCGAAACCCTACTGTTAAAGAACGTTTGGTTCAAATCCTATACTCACTCTGCTTTCTAAACCTACTGAATATCTTCCTAATCCTACTGACTATCCTTTTGACTGGATGTTCTTTTCGACATTCAATCATCCAAGGTACAAGGTCCTATGCCATTGTATATCAATTTATCTGAGACATCTGTGCAGAATATAATTCAAAGCTGAGTATCCCAATCAAGGGCCCAATGCACTTCTGGGTTTCAAATCTTACCTAGATTTCTGTGTTCATACTTATATTTCACCTATATATTCTTGTAAATATCGCAGGTTCCCAAAACCATTATTCATCGCACAGAATGATTCCTAACCCAAATCAAACCTGTTATTAACCCTAAGCATACACTGTTCCATCAATCTATCTTTACAATAGAGCAGGGACAGAGTTGGTCTTACAATACAGGAATTTAGGGTATCTTCCACCTGCTGAAACCTCAAAGGTCCATGCAGAAATGATCCCTGGAGAAGACTTAGGCAGCTATGAAGGACCTGAGAGCGCAAAATCATCTTCCATGGCAAAAAAACCGGTCAGGATGAAGAATTGTGTCTGAATCAGTCGCTCTGTTCTTAATGTAGAGAAGATGGACAAAACCAGGCCTGTGTGGAGAGCTGTTCCATGGTGCCTGTGGTTGATATACCATTCTAACTTATGACTGAGTCAGAGAAAGTAGGGGCAGCCTCCATCTCATGGGACCTTTGTAAACAACTGTTAGGACAAAGTGGTTGCCAAGGTTTTGCCTCATTCAATTCCTGAAGGAAGTGACCTACCTCACTTCCTTGGTGATAGAACTCTCTGAACTTGGGATCCAGGAAGCCAGGCACCCAGAGCCAGTGCCAGTCCCATTCCCAGTGGGCACACTTGTTTGAATTTTCCAAGGACAGAGTCAGTCTTTCTTGGTACCTCCTGATGTGAGGATGACCAAATGCCAGGAGAACTCTGAAGAGGGGCCTTTCCTGAGAAAGCAGGTAGTGGCTCATTGCTGGCTCCTGACAACTTAACAGAGTTGGCAAAAGGGACCTTATCTGATACAGGACAGGCCATTTGGGGGGAACATAGTATGGTCCACCAGTCAGAGGACACTCCGGATAGTCACAGACCTAGTTGTGGAATGAGGTGCCTTAGTGGGTGTGGGTGTGAGTTCGTGCTTTTGTCTCATGTTCTGAGAATAGGTAGAAAGGTGGTTTGTTTGTTTGGAGTCGACTGTTTTAGTAAGTCGTTTGAGAAGGCGAGTTTTTCTATGTCTGTGTATCCACTGTGTCCGTGGTTGTAGATCATTAGAAAAGCCAATACATCAATGGAGGTGTCCTGACTAGTAGGAAGCTTCCAGGCATTCATTCTGCCCTTTTTATGAATGGACTGCAGCTTGCCTTATGATAGACAACACCTTCTATCTTCCAAGTTCCTGTTCACCTCCTGAATTCTGGCCTCTCTCCAGAATAGGCTCATGGTTTTGTGTCCAAGATATGTACCACCTCCAAGCTCTGTGACATAGCCATGTACTGGATAGCTGAATGGAATGGGAACATCTCAGAAACCTCAGAGATCAGTGTAACAGAAAGTCTCAGTGGAGAAACCCTGCTTTGGGCAATTTGCTTACCTATGGTTCCCTTGCCCTGAGAGTCAGGAAGGTCTCTGCCTCAGGCCACCAGTTTGTGGAGCCTGAAGAAAACAGTTTTCAAATTGAAATGAATGGGCATCACCTGTGGCTCTTTGCTTAATTACTTTGGAAAGGGATGTGTCTGAATCAGCCTCTTGGCCCTGTGTGAGGTTGTGGCTTTGATTCTCAGAACTGATAGATCTAAAGAAAAATCCCATGTGTGCATCCAAAACCAAAATGGCAAAAATATCAGTAATTGTGTATGAAGTATCTTGCCTTACTCTGATAGGTTTCTGATCTCCATCAAATGAGACTAGGGATCCTTTGGGTCAAATGAGTTCTTCAAAGCCCTGCAGAGGCTAGCCCATATGAAC
>NW_027514083.1:0-99800 GCF_048772815.1 Callospermophilus lateralis
AAGCATCCGTTTGCAGTAACAGTTTGAATTTTTAGGTTTCACTCTGTTTTCTCCTATATTGACAGATGCAGTTCGAACTCTAAATCAAACACGGTTTGTGCTAGCTTCTTGAAACTTGACACAATACAGTAGTTCTACGTTCTATCTCTAAGGTTTGTTTCCTCTTGATGTAGCCTTAAGCACAGGCTGGCGAATAACTCATTCAATGAAAGGCGTTGTTAGGCTGCCAAAAAACTACAGTCTCCTGAAATCACAACATACATTTTTTCATCCAATCTTCATGATACTTTCAAGTAATGATCAGTACACCAGTCCCACTTGGATGCCCAAGTTTCGTTCTCCTACGTTGAAGCATCCGTTTGCAGTAACAGTTTGAATTTTTAGGTTTCACTCTGTTTTCTCCTATATTGACAGATGCAGTTCGAACTCTAAATCAAACACGGTTTGTGCTAGCTTCTTGAAACTTGACACAATACAGTAGTTCTACGTTCTATCTCTAAGGTTTGTTTCCTCTTGATGTAGCCTTAAGCACAGGCTGGCGAATAACTCATTCAATGAAAGGCGTTGTTAGGCTGCCAAAAAACTACAGTCTCCTGAAATCACAACATATATTTTTTTTCCGACCTTCCTGATACTTTCAAATAATGAGCAGTACTCCAATCAAACTTGGATGCCCAAGTTTCGTTCTCCTACGTTGAAGCATCCGTTTGCAGTAACAGTTTGAATTTTTAGGTTTCACTCTGTTTTCTCCTATATTGACAGATGCAGTTCGAACTCTAAATCAAACACGGTTTGTGCTAGCTTCTTGAAACTTGACACAATACAGTAGTTCTACGTTCTATCTCTAAGGTTTGTTTCCTCTTGATGTAGCCTTAAGCACAGGCTGGCGAATAACTCATTCAATGAAAGGCGTTGTTAGGCTGCCAAAAAACTACAGTCTCCTGAAATCACAACATATATTTTTTTTCCGACCTTCCTGATACTTTCAAATAATGAGCAGTACTCCAATCAAACTTGGATGTCCAAGTTTCGTTCTCCTACGTTGAAGCATCCGTTTGCAGTAACAGTTTGAATTTTTAGGTTTCACTGCGTTTTCTTCTATATTGACAGATGCAGTTAGAACTCTAAATCAAACACGGTTTGTGCTAGCTTCTTGAAACGTGACACAATACAGTAGTTCTACGTTCTATCTCTAAGGTTTGTTTCCTCTTGATGTAGCCTAATACAGGGACTCGCGAATAACACTTATATTGAAAGGGGTTGCCAACCTTCCAAAAACTAGAGTCTCCTGAAATCTCAACATACATATTTTCATCCAATCTTCATGATACTTTCAAGTAATGATCAGTACACCAATCCCACTTGGATGCCCAAGTATCGTTCTCCTACGTTGAAGCATCCGTTTGCAGTAACAGTTTGAATTTTTAGGTTTCACTCTGTTTTCTCCTATATTGACAGATGCAGTTCGAACTCTAAATCAAACACGGTTTGTGCTAGCTTCTTGAAACTTGACACAATACAGTAGTTCTACGTTCTATCTCTAAGGTTTGTTTCCTCTTGATGTAGCCTTAAGCACAGGCTGGCGAATAACTCATTCAATGAAAGGCGTTGTTAGGCTGCCAAAAAACTACAGTCTCCTGAAATCACAACATACATTTTTTCATCCAATCTTCATGATACTTTCAAGTAATGATCAGTACACCAATCCCACTTGGATGCCCAAGTTTCGTTCTCCTACGTTGAAGCATCCGTTTGCAGTAACAGTTTGAATTTTTAGGTTTCACTCTGTTTTCTCCTATATTGACAGATGCAGTTCGAACTCTAAATCAAACACGGTTTGTGCTAGCTTCTTGAAACTTGACACAATACAGTAGTTCTACGTTCTATCTCTAAGGTTTGTTTCCTCTTGATGTAGCCTTAAGCACAGGCTGGCGAATAACTCATTCAATGAAAGGCGTTGTTAGGCTGCCAAAAAACTACAGTCTCCTGAAATCACAACATATATTTTTTTTCCGACCTTCCTGATACTTTCAAATAATGAGCAGTACTCCAATCAAACTTGGATGTCCAAGTTTCGTTCTCCTACGTTGAAGCATCCGTTTGCAGTAACAGTTTGAATTTTTAGGTTTCACTGCGTTTTCCTCTATATTGACAGATGCAGTTAGAACTCTAAATCAAACACGTTTTGTGCTAGCTTCTTGAAACGTGACACAATACAGTAGTTCTACGTTCTATCTCTAAGGTTTGTTTCCTCTTGATGTAGCCTAATACAGGGACTCGCGAATAACACTTATATTGAAAGGGGTTGCCAAACTTCCAAAAACTAGAGTCTCCTGAAATCTCAACATACATATTTTCATCCAATCTTCATGATACTTTCAAGTAATGATCAGTACACCAATCCCACTTGGATGCCCAAGTATCGTTCTCCTACGTTGAAGCATCCGTTTGCAGTAACAGTTTGAATTTTTAGGTTTCACTCTGTTTTCTCCTATATTGACAGATGCAGTTCGAACTCTAAATCAAACACGGTTTGTGCTAGCTTCTTGAAACTTGACACAATACAGTAGTTCTACGTTCTATCTCTAAGGTTTGTTTCCTCTTGATGTAGCCTTAAGCACAGGCTGGCGAATAACTCATTCAATGAAAGGCGTTGTTAGGCTGCCAAAAAACTACAGTCTCCTGAAATCACAACATACATTTTTTCATCCAATCTTCATGATACTTTCAAGTAATGATCAGTACACCAATCCCACTTGGATGCCCAAGTTTCGTTCTCCTACGTTGAAGCATCCGTTTGCAGTAACAGTTTGAATTTTTAGGTTTCACTCTGTTTTCTCCTATATTGACAGATGCAGTTCGAACTCTAAATCAAACACGGTTTGTGCTAGCTTCTTGAAACTTGACACAATACAGTAGTTCTACGTTCTATCTCTAAGGTTTGTTTCCTCTTGATGTAGCCTTAAGCACAGGCTGGCGAATAACTCATTCAATGAAATGCGTTGTTAGGCTGCCAAAAAACTACAGTCTCCTGAAATCACAACATATATTTTTTTTCCGACCTTCCTGATACTTTCAAATAATGAGCAGTACTCCAATCAAACTTGGATGTCCAAGTTTCATTCTCCTACGTTGAAACATCCGTTTGCAGTAACAGTTTGAATTTTTAGGTTTCACTCTGTTTTCTTCTATATTGACAGATGCAGTTAGAACTCTAAATCAAACACGGTTTGTGCTAGCTTCTTGAAACGTGACACAATACAGTAGTTCTACGTTCTATCTCTAAGGTTTGTTTCCTCTTGATGTAGCCTAATACAGGGACTCGCGAATAACACTTATATTGAAAGGTGTTGCCAAACTTCCAAAAACTAGAGTCTCCTGAAATCTCAACATACATTTTTTCATCCAATCTTCATGATACTTTCAAGTAATGATCAGTACACCAATCCCACTTGGATGCCCAAGTTTCGTTCTCCTACGTTGAAGCATCCGTTTGCAGTAACAGTTTGAATTTTTAGGTTTCACTCTGTTTTCTCCTATATTGACAGATGCAGTTCGAACTCTAAATCAAACACGGTTTGTGCTAGCTTCTTGAAACTTGACACAATACAGTAGTTCTACGTTCTATCTCTAAGGTTTGTTTCCTCTTGATGTAGCCTTAAGCACAGGCTGGCGAATAACTCATTCAATGAAAGGCGTTGTTAGGCTGCCAAAAAACTACAGTCTCCTGAAATCACAACATACATTTTTTCATCCAATCTTCATGATACTTTCAAGTAATGATCAGTACACCAATCCCACTTGGATGCCCAAGTTTCGTTCTCCTACGTTGAAGCATCCGTTTGCAGTAACAGTTTGAATTTTTAGGTTTCACTCTGTTTTCTCCTATATTGACAGATGCAGTTCGAACTCTAAATCAAACACGGTTTGTGCTAGCTTCTTGAAACTTGACACAATACAGTAGTTCTACGTTCTATCTCTAAGGTTTGTTTCCTCTTGATGTAGCCTTAAGCACAGGCTGGCGAATAACTCATTCAATGAAAGGCGTTGTTAGGCTGCCAAAAAACTACAGTCTCCTGAAATCACAACATACATTTTTTCATCCAATCTTCATGATACTTTCAAGTAATGATCAGTACACCAATCCCACTTGGATGCCCAAGTTTCGTTCTCCTACGTTGAAGCATCCGTTTGCAGTAACAGTTTGAATTTTTAGGTTTCACTCTGTTTTCTCCTATATTGACAGATGCAGTTCGAACTCTAAATCAAACACGGTTTGTGCTAGCTTCTTGAAACTTGACACAATACAGTAGTTCTACGTTCTATCTCTAAGGTTTGTTTCCTCTTGATGTAGCCTTAAGCACAGGCTGGCGAATAACTCATTCAATGAAAGGCGTTGTTAGGCTGCCAAAAAACTACAGTCTCCTGAAATCACAACCTATATTTTTTTTCCGACCTTCCTGATACTTTCAAATAATGAGCAGTACTCCAATCAAACTTGGATGTCCAAGTTTCGTTCTCCTACGTTGAAGCATCCGTTTGCAGTAACAGTTTGAATTTTTAGGTTTCACTGCGTTTTCTTCTATATTGACAGATGCAGTTAGAACTCTAAATCAAACACGGTTTGTGCTAGCTTCTTGAAACGTGACACAATACAGTAGTTCTACGTACTATCTCTAAGGTTTGTTTCCTCTTGATGTAGCCTAATACAGGGACTCGCGAATAACACTTATATTGAAAGGGGTTGCCAAACTTCCAAAAACTAGAGTCTCCTGAAATCTCAACATACATATTTTCATCCAATCTTCATGATACTTTCAAGTAATGATCAGTACACCAATCCCACTTGGATGCCCAAGTATCGTTCTCCTACGTTGAAGCATCCGTTTGCAGTAACAGTTTGAATTTTTAGGTTTCACTCTGTTTTCTCCTATATTGACAGATGCAGTTCGAACTCTAAATCAAACACGGTTTGTGCTAGCTTCTTGAAACTTGACACAATACAGTAGTTCTACGTTCTATCTCTAAGGTTTGTTTCCTCTTGATGTAGCCTTAAGCACAGGCTGGCGAATAACTCATTCAATGAAAGGCGTTGTTAGGCTGCCAAAAAACTACAGTCTCCTGAAATCACAACATACATTTTTTCATCCAATCTTCATGATACTTTCAAGTAATGATCAGTACACCAATCCCACTTGGATGCCCAAGTTTCGTTCTCCTACGTTGAAGCATCCGTTTGCAGTAACAGTTTGAATTTTTAGGTTTCACTCTGTTTTCTCCTATATTGACAGATGCAGTTCGAACTCTAAATCAAACACGGTTTGTGCTAGCTTCTTGAAACTTGACACAATACAGTAGTTCTACGTTCTATCTCTAAGGTTTGTTTCCTCTTGATGTAGCCTTAAGCACAGGCTGGCGAATAACTCATTCAATGAAAGGCGTTGTTAGGCTGCCAAAAAACTACAGTCTCCTGAAATCACAACATATATTTTTTTTCCGACCTTCCTGATACTTTCAAATAATGAGCAGTACTCCAATCAAACTTGGATGTCCAAGTTTCGTTCTCCTACGTTGAAGCATCCGTTTGCAGTAACAGTTTGAATTTTTAGGTTTCACTGCGTTTTCTTCTATATTGACAGATGCAGTTAGAACTCTAAATCAAACACGGTTTGTGCTAGCTTCTTGAAACGTGACACAATACAGTAGTTCTACGTTCTATCTCTAAGGTTTGTTTCCTCTTGATGTAGCCTAATACAGGGACTCGCGAATAACACTTATATTGAAAGGGGTTGCCAAACTTCCAAAAACTAGAGTCTCCTGAAATCTCAACATACATATTTTCATCCAATCTTCATGATACTTTCAAGTAATGATCAGTACACCAATCCCACTTGGATGCCCAAGTATCGTTCTCCTACGTTGAAGCATCCGTTTGCAGTAACAGTTTGAATTTTTAGGTTTCACTCTGTTTTCTCCTATATTGACAGATGCAGTTCGAACTCTAAATCAAACACGGTTTGTGCTAGCTTCTTGAAACTTGACACAATACAGTAGTTCTACGTTCTATCTCTAAGGTTTGTTTCCTCTTGATGTAGCCTTAAGCACAGGCTGGCGAATAACTCATTCAATGAAAGGCGTTGTTAGGCTGCCAAAATACTACAGTCTCCTGAAATCACAACATACATTTTTTCATCCAATCTTCATGATACTTTCAAGTAATGATCAGTACACCAATCCCACTTGGATGCCCAAGTTTCGTTCTCCTACGTTGAAGCATCCGTTTGCAGTAACAGTTTGAATTTTTAGGTTTCACTCTGTTTTCTCCTATATTGACAGATGCAGTTCGAACTCTAAATCAAACACGGTTTGTGCTAGCTTCTTGAAACTTGACACAATACAGTAGTTCTACGTTCTATCTCTAAGGTTTGTTTCCTCTTGATGTAGCCTTAAGCACAGGCTGGCGAATAACTCATTCAATGAAAGGCGTTGTTAGGCTGCCAAAAAACTACAGTCTCCTGAAATCACAACATACATTTTTTTCCGACCTTCCTGATACTTTCAAATAATGAGCAGTACTCCAATCAAACTTGGATGTCCAAGTTTCGTTCTCCTACGTTGAAGCATCCGTTTGCAGTAACAGTTTGAATTTTTAGGTTTCACTCTGTTTTCTCCTATATTGACAGATGCAGTTCGAACTCTAAATCAAACACGGTTTGTGCTAGCTTCTTGAAACTTGACACAATACAGTAGTTCTACGTTCTATCTCTAAGGTTTGTTTCCTCTTGATGTAGCCTTAAGCACAGGCTGGCGAATAACTCATTCAATGAAAGGCGTTGTTAGGCTGCCAAAAAACTACAGTCTCCTGAAATCACAACATATATTTTTTTCCGACCTTCCTGATACTTTCAAATAATGAGCAGTACTCCAATCAAACTTGGATGTCCAAGTTTCGTTCTCCTACGTTGAAGCATCCGTTTGCAGTAACAGTTTGAATTTTTAGGTTTCACTGCGTTTTCTTCTATATTGACAGATGCAGTTAGAACTCTAAATCAAACACGGTTTGTGCTAGCTTCTTGAAACGTGACACAATACAGTAGTTCTACGTTCTATCTCTAAGGTTTGTTTCCTCTTGATGTAGCCTTAAGCACAGGCTGGCGAATAACTCATTCAATGAAAGGCGTTGTTAGGCTGCCAAAAAACTACAGTCTCCTGAAATCACAACATATATTTTTTTTCCGACCTTCCTGATACTTTCAAATAATGAGCAGTACTCCAATCAAACTTGGATGTCCAAGTTTCGTTCTCCTACGTTGAAGCATCCGTTTGCAGTAACAGTTTGAATTTTTAGGTTTCACTGCGTTTTCTTCTATATTGACAGATGCAGTTAGAACTATAAATCAAACACGGTTTGTGCTAGCTTCTTGAAACGTGACACAATACAGTAGTTCTACGTTCTATCTCTAAGGTTTGTTTCCTCTTGATGTAGCCTAATACAGGTACTCGCGAATAACACTTGTATTGAAAGGGGTTGCCAAACTTCCAAAAACTAGAGTCTCCTGAAATCTCAACATACATATTTTCATCCAATCTTCATGATACTTTCAAGTAATGATCAGTACACCAATACCACTTGGATGCCCAAGTATCGTTCTCCTACGTTGAAGCATCCGTTTGCAGTAACAGTTTGAATTTTTAGGTTTCACTCTGTTTTCTCCTATATTGACAGATGCAGTTCGAACTCTAAATCAAACACGGTTTGTGCTAGCTTCTTGAAACTTGACACAATACAGTAGTTCTACGTTCTATCTCTAAGGTTTGTTTCCTCTTGATGTAGCCTTAAGCACAGGCTGGCGAATAACTCATTCAATGAAAGGCGTTGTTAGGCTGCCAAAAAACTACAGTCTCCTGAAATCACAACATACCTTTTTTCATCCAATCTTCATGATACTTTCAAGTAATGATCAGTACACCAATCCCACTTGGATGCCCAAGTTTCGTTCTCCTACGTTGAAGCATCCGTTTGCAGTAACAGTTTGAATTTTTAGGTTTCACTCTGTTTTCTCCTATATTGACAGATGCAGTTCGAACTCTAAATCAAACACGGTTTGTGCTAGCTTCTTGAAACTTGACACAATACAGTAGTTCTACGTTCTATCTCTAAGGTTTGTTTCCTCTTGATGTAGCCTTAAGCACAGGCTGGCGAATAACTCATTCAATGAAAGGCGTTGTTAGGCTGCCAAAAAACTACAGTCTCCTGAAATCACAACATATATTTTTTTTCCGACCTTCCTGATACTTTCAAATAATGAGCAGTACTCCAATCAAACTTGGATGTCCAAGTTTCGTTCTCCTATGTTGAAGCATCCGTTTGCAGTAACAGTTTGAATTTTTAGGTTTCACTGCGTTTTCTTCTATATTGACAGATGCAGTTAGAACTCTAAATCAAACACGGTTTGTGCTAGCTTCTTGAAACGTGACACAATACAGTAGTTCTACGTTCTATCTCTAAGGTTTGTTTCCTCTTGATGTAGCCTTAAGCACAGGCTGGCGAATAACTCATTCAATGAAAGGCGTTGTTAGGCTGCCAAAAAACTACAGTCTCCTGAAATCACAACATACATTTTTTCATTAAATCTTCATGATACTTTCAAGTAATGATCAGTACACCAATCCCACTTGGATGCCCAAGTTTTGTTCTCCTACGTTGAAGCATCCGTTTGCAGTAACAGTTTGAATTTTTAGGTTTCACTCTGTTTTCTCCTATATTGACAGATGCAGTTCGAACTCTAAATCAAACACGGTTTGTGCTAGCTTCTTGAAACTTGACACAATACAGTAGTTCTACGTTCTATCTCTAAGGTTTGTTTCCTCTTGATGTAGCCTTAAGCACAGGCTGGCGAATAACTCATTCAATGAAAGGCGTTGTTAGGCTGCCAAAAAACTACAGTCTCCTGAAATCACAACATACATTTTTTCAACCAATCTTCATGATACTTTCAAGTAATGATCAGTACACCAATCCCACTTGGATGCCCAAGTTTCGTTCTCCTACGTTGAAGCATCCGTTTGCAGTAACAGTTTGAATTTTTAGGTTTCACTCTGTTTTCTCCTATATTGACAGATGCAGTTCGAACTCTAAATCAAACACGGTTTGTGCTAGCTTCTTGAAACTTGACACAATACAGTAGTTCTACGTTCTATCTCTAAGGTTTGTTTCCTCTTGATGTAGCCTAATACAGGTACTCGCGAATAACACTTGTATTGAAAGGGGTTGCCAAACTTCCAAAAACTAGAGTCTCCTGAAATCTCAACATACATATTTTCATCCAATCTTCATGATACTTTCAAGTAATGATCAGTACACCAATCCCACTTGGATGCCCAAGTATTGTTCTCCTACGTTGAAGCATCCGTTTGCAGTAACAGTTTGAATTTTTAGGTTTCACTCTGTTTTCTCCTATATTGACAGATGCAGTTCGAACTCTAAATCAAACACGGTTTGTGCTAGCTTCTTGAAACTTGACACAATACAGTAGTTCTACGTTCTATCTCTAAGGTTTGTTTCCTCTTGATGTAGCCTTAAGCACAGGCTGGCGAATAACTCATTCAATGAAATGCGTTGTTAGGCTGCCAAAAAACTACAGTCTCCTGAAATCACAACATACATTTTTTCATCCAATCTTCATGATACTTTCAAGTAATGATCAGTACACCAATCCCACTTGGATGTCCAAGTTTCGTTCTCCTACGTTGAAGCATCCGTTTGCAGTAACAGTTTGAATTTTTAGGTTTCACTCTGTTTTCTCCTATATTGACAGATGCAGTTCGAACTCTAAATCAAACACGGTTTGTGCTAGCTTCTTGAAACTTGACACAATACAGTAGTTCTACGTTCTATCTCTAAGGTTTGTTTCCTCTTGATGTAGCCTTAAGCACAGGCTGGCGAATAACTCATTCAATGAAAGGCGTTGTTAGGCTGCCAAAAAACTACAGTCTCCTGAAATCACAACATACATTTTTTCATCCAATCTTCATGATACTTTCAAGTAATGATCAGTACACCAATCCCACTTGGATGCCCAAGTTTCGTTCTCCTACGTTGAAGCATCCGTTTGCAGTAACAGTTTGAATTTTTAGGTTTCACTCTGTTTTCTCCTATATTGACAGATGCAGTTCGAACTCTAAATCAAACACGGTTTGTGCTAGCTTCTTGAAACTTGACACAATACAGTAGTTCTACGTTCTATCTCTAAGGTTTGTTTCCTCTTGATGTAGCCTTAAGCACAGGCTGGCGAATAACTCATTCAATGAAAGGCGTTGTTAGGCTGCCAAAAAACTACAGTCTCCTGAAATCACAACATATATTTTTTTTCCGACCTTCCTGATACTTTCAAATAATGAGCAGTACTCCAATCAAACTTGGATGTCCAAGTTTCGTTCTCCTATGTTGAAGCATCCGTTTGCAGTAACAGTTTGAATTTTTAGGTTTCACTGCGTTTTCTTCTATATTGACAGATGCAGTTAGAACTCTAAATCAAACACGGTTTGTGCTAGCTTCTTGAAACGTGACACAATACAGTAGTTCTACGTTCTATCTCTAAGGTTTGTTTCCTCTTGATGTAGCCTTAAGCACAGGCTGGCGAATAACTCATTCAATGAAAGGCGTTGTTAGGCTGCCAAAAAACTACAGTCTCCTGAAATCACAACATACATTTTTTCATTAAATCTTCATGATACTTTCAAGTAATGATCAGTACACCAATCCCACTTGGATGCCCAAGTTTTGTTCTCCTACGTTGAAGCATCCGTTTGCAGTAACAGTTTGAATTTTTAGGTTTCACTCTGTTTTCTCCTATATTGACAGATGCAGTTCGAACTCTAAATCAAACACGGTTTGTGCTAGCTTCTTGAAACTTGACACAATACAGTAGTTCTACGTTCTATCTCTAAGGTTTGTTTCCTCTTGATGTAGCCTTAAGCACAGGCTGGCGAATAACTCATTCAATGAAAGGCGTTGTTAGGCTGCCAAAAAACTACAGTCTCCTGAAATCACAACATACATTTTTTCATCCAATCTTCATGATACTTTCAAGTAATGATCAGTACACCAATCCCACTTGGATGCCCAAGTTTCGTTCTCCTACGTTGAAGCATCCGTTTGCAGTAACAGTTTGAATTTTTAGGTTTCACTCTGTTTTCTCCTATATTGACAGATGCAGTTCGAACTCTAAATCAAACACGGTTTGTGCTAGCTTCTTGAAACTTGACACAATACAGTAGTTCTACGTTCTATCTCTAAGGTTTGTTTCCTCTTGATGTAGCCTTAAGCACAGGCTGGCGAATAACTCATTCAATGAAAGGCGTTGTTAGGCTGCCAAAAAACTACAGTCTCCTGAAATCACAACATATATTTTTTTTCCGACCTTCCTGATACTTTCAAATAATGAGCAGTACTCCAATCAAACTTGGATGTCCAAGTTTCGTTCTCCTATGTTGAAGCATCCGTTTGCAGTAACAGTTTGAATTTTTAGGTTTCACTGCGTTTTCTTCTATATTGACAGATGCAGTTAGAACTCTAAATCAAACACGGTTTGTGCTAGCTTCTTGAAACGTGACACAATACAGTAGTTCTACGTTCTATCTCTAAGGTTTGTTTCCTCTTGATGTAGCCTTAAGCACAGGCTGGCGAATAACTCATTCAATGAAAGGCGTTGTTAGGCTGCCAAAAAACTACAGTCTCCTGAAATCACAACATACATTTTTTCATTAAATCTTCATGATACTTTCAAGTAATGATCAGTACACCAATCCCACTTGGATGCCCAAGTTTTGTTCTCCTACGTTGAAGCATCCGTTTGCAGTAACAGTTTGAATTTTTAGGTTTCACTCTGTTTTCTCCTATATTGACAGATGCAGTTCGAACTCTAAATCAAACACGGTTTGTGCTAGCTTCTTGAAACTTGACACAATACAGTAGTTCTACGTTCTATCTCTAAGGTTTGTTTCCTCTTGATGTAGCCTTAAGCACAGGCTGGCGAATAACTCATTCAATGAAAGGCGTTGTTAGGCTGCCAAAAAACTACAGTCTCCTGAAATCACAACATACATTTTTTCAACCAATCTTCATGATACTTTCAAGTAATGATCAGTACACCAATCCCACTTGGATGCCCAAGTTTCGTTCTCCTACGTTGAAGCATCCGTTTGCAGTAACAGTTTGAATTTTTAGGTTTCACTCTGTTTTCTCCTATATTGACAGATGCAGTTCGAACTCTAAATCAAACACGGTTTGTGCTAGCTTCTTGAAACTTGACACAATACAGTAGTTCTACGTTCTATCTCTAAGGTTTGTTTCCTCTTGATGTAGCCTAATACAGGTACTCGCGAATAACACTTGTATTGAAAGGGGTTGCCAAACTTCCAAAAACTAGAGTCTCCTGAAATCTCAACATACATATTTTCATCCAATCTTCATGATACTTTCAAGTAATGATCAGTACACCAATCCCACTTGGATGCCCAAGTATTGTTCTCCTACGTTGAAGCATCCGTTTGCAGTAACAGTTTGAATTTTTAGGTTTCACTCTGTTTTCTCCTATATTGACAGATGCAGTTCGAACTCTAAATCAAACACGGTTTGTGCTAGCTTCTTGAAACTTGACACAATACAGTAGTTCTACGTTCTATCTCTAAGGTTTGTTTCCTCTTGATGTAGCCTTAAGCACAGGCTGGCGAATAACTCATTCAATGAAATGCGTTGTTAGGCTGCCAAAAAACTACAGTCTCCTGAAATCACAACATACATTTTTTCATCCAATCTTCATGATACTTTCAAGTAATGATCAGTACACCAATCCCACTTGGATGTCCAAGTTTCGTTCTCCTACGTTGAAGCATCCGTTTGCAGTAACAGTTTGAATTTTTAGGTTTCACTCTGTTTTCTCCTATATTGACAGATGCAGTTCGAACTCTAAATCAAACACGGTTTGTGCTAGCTTCTTGAAACTTGACACAATACAGTAGTTCTACGTTCTATCTCTAAGGTTTGTTTCCTCTTGATGTAGCCTTAAGCACAGGCTGGCGAATAACTCATTCAATGAAAGGCGTTGTTAGGCTGCCAAAAAACTACAGTCTCCTGAAATCACAACATACATTTTTTCATCCAATCTTCATGATACTTTCAAGTAATGATCAGTACACCAATCCCACTTGGATGCCCAAGTTTCGTTCTCCTACGTTGAAGCATCCGTTTGCAGTAACAGTTTGAATTTTTAGGTTTCACTCTGTTTTCTCCTATATTGACAGATGCAGTTCGAACTCTAAATCAAACACGGTTTGTGCTAGCTTCTTGAAACTTGACACAATACAGTAGTTCTACGTTCTATCTCTAAGGTTTGTTTCCTCTTGATGTAGCCTTAAGCACAGGCTGGCGAATAACTCATTCAATGAAAGGCGTTGTTAGGCTGCCAAAAAACTACAGTCTCCTGAAATCACAACATATATTTTTTTTCCGACCTTCCTGATACTTTCAAATAATGAGCAGTACTCCAATCAAACTTGGATGTCCAAGTTTCGTTCTCCTACGTTGAAGCATCCGTTTGCAGTAACAGTTTGAATTTTTAGGTTTCACTGCGTTTTCTTCTATATTGACAGATGCAGTTAGAACTCTAAATCAAACACGGTTTGTGCTAGCTTCTTGAAACGTGACACAATACAGTAGTTCTACGTTCTATCTCTAAGGTTTGTTTCCTCTTGATGTAGCCTTAAGCACAGGCTGGCGAGTAACTCATTCAATGAAAGGCGTTGTTAGGCTGCCAAAAAACTACAGTCTCCTGAAATCACAACATATATTTTTTTTCCGACCTTCCTGATACTTTCAAATAATGAGCAGTACTCCAATCAAACTTGGATGTCCAAGTTTCGTTCTCCTACGTTGAAGCATCCGTTTGCAGTAACAGTTTGAATTTTTAGGTTTCACTGCGTTTTCTTCTATATTGACAGATGCAGTTAGAACACTAAATCAAACACGGTTTGTGCTAGCTTCTTGAAACGTGACACAATACAGTAGTTCTACGTTCTAACTCTAAGGTTTGTTTCCTCTTGATGTAGCCTTAAGCACAGGCTGGCGAATAACTCATTCAATGAAAGGCGTTGTTAGGCTGCCAAAAAACTACAGTCTCCTGAAATCACAACATACATTTTTTCAACCAATCTTCTTGATACTTTCAAGTAATGATCAGTACACCAATCCCACTTGGATGCCCAAGTTTCGTTCTCCTACGTTGAAGCATCCGTTTGCAGTAACAGTTTGAATTTTTAGGTTTCACTCTGTTTTCTCCTATATTGACAGATGCAGTTCGAACTCTAAATCAAACACGGTTTGTGCTAGCTTCTTGAAACTTGACACAATACAGTAGTTCTACGTTCTATCTCTAAGGTTTGTTTCCTCTTGATGTAGCCTAATACAGGTACTCGCGAATAACACTTGTATTGAAAGGGGTTGCCAAACTTCCAAAAACTAGAGTCTCCTGAAATCTCAACATACATATTTTCATCCAATCTTCATGATACTTTCAAGTAATGATCAGTACTCCAATCCCACTTGGATGCCCAAGTATCGTTCTCCTACGTTGAAGCATCCGTTTGCAGTAACAGTTTGAATTTTTAGGTTTCACTGCGCTTTCTTCTATATTGACAGATGCAGTTAGAACACTAAATCAAACACGGTTTGTGCTAGCTTCTTGAAACGTGACACAATACAGTAGTTCTACGTTCTATCTCTAAGGTTTGTTTCCTCTTGATGTAGCCTTAAGCACAGGCTGGCGAATAACTCATTCAATGAAAGGCGTTGTTAGGCTGCCAAAAAACTACAGTCTCCTGAAATCACAACATACATTTTTTCAACCAATCTTCATGATACTTTCAAGTAATGATCAGTACACCAATCCCACTTGGATGCCCAAGTTTCGTTCTCCTACGTTGAAGCATCCGTTTGCAGTAACAGTTTGAATTTTTAGGTTTCACTCTGTTTTCTCCTATATTGACAGATGCAGTTCGAACTCTAAATCAAACACGGTTTGTGCTAGCTTCTTGAAACTTGACACAATACAGTAGTTCTACGTTCTATCTCTAAGGTTTGTTTCCTCTTGATGTAGCCTAATACAGGTACTCGCGAATAACACTTGTATTGAAAGGGGTTGCCAAACTTCCAAAAACTAGAGTCTCCTGAAATCTCAACATACATATTTTCATCCAATCTTCATGATACTTTCAAGTAATGATCAGTACACCAATCCCACTTGGATGACCAAGTATCGTTCTCCTACGTTGAAGCATCCGTTTGCAGTAACAGTTTGAATTTATAGGTTTCACTCTGTTTTCTCCTATATTGACAGATGCAGTTCGAACTCTAAATCAAACACGGTTTGTGCTAGCTTCTTGAAACTTGACACAATACAGTAGTTCTACGTTCTATCTCTAAGGTTTGTTTCCTCTTGATGTAGCCTTAAGCACAGGCTGGCGAATAACTCATTCAATGAAATGCGTTGTTAGGCTGCCAAAAAACTACAGTCTCCTGAAATCACAACATACATTTTTTCATCCAATCTTCATGATACTTTCAAGTAATGATCAGTACACCAATCCCACTTGGATGTCCAAGTTTCGTTCTCCTACGTTGAAGCATCCGTTTGCAGTAACAGTTTGAATTTGTAGGTTTCACTCTGTTTTCTCCTATATTGACAGATGCAGTTCGAACTCTAAATCAAACACGGTTTGTGCTAGCTTCTTGAAACGTGACACAATACAGTAGTTCTACGTTCTATCTCTAAGGTTTGTTTCCTCTTGATGTAGCCTTAAGCACAGGCTGGCGAATAACTCATTCAATGAAAGGCGTTGTTAGGCTGCCAAAAAACTACAGTCTCCTGAAATCACAACATACATTTTTTCATCCAATCTTCATGATACTTTCAAGTAATGATCAGTACACCAATCCCACTTGGATGCCCAAGTTTCGTTCTCCTACGTTGAAGCATCCGTTTGCAGTAACAGTTTGAATTTTTAGGTTTCACTCTGTTTTCTCCTATATTGACAGATGCAGTTCGAACTCTAAATCAAACACGGTTTGTGCTAGCTTCTTGAAACTTGACACAATACAGTAGTTCTACGTTCTATCTCTAAGGTTTGTTTCCTCTTGATGTAGCCTTAAGCACAGGCTGGCGAATAACTCATTCAATGAAAGGCGTTGTTAGGCTGCCAAAAAACTACAGTCTCCTGAAATCACAACATATATTTTTTTTCCGACCTTCCTGATACTTTCAAATAATGAGCAGTACTCCAATCAAACTTGGATGTCCAAGTTTCGTTCTCCTACGTTGAAGCATCCGTTTGCAGTAACAGTTTGAATTTTTAGGTTTCACTGCGTTTTCTTCTATATTGACAGATGCAGTTAGAACTCTAAATCAAACACGGTTTGTGCTAGCTTCTTGAAACGTGACACAATACAGTAGTTCTACGTTCTATCTCTAAGGTTTGTTTCCTCTTGATGTAGCCTTAAGCACAGGCTGGCGAGTAACTCATTCAATGAAAGGCGTTGTTAGGCTGCCAAAAAACTACAGTCTCCTGAAATCACAACATATATTTTTTTTCCGACCTTCCTGATACTTTCAAATAATGAGCAGTACTCCAATCAAACTTGGATGTCCAAGTTTCGTTCTCCTACGTTGAAGCATCCGTTTGCAGTAACAGTTTGAATTTTTAGGTTTCACTGCGTTTTCTTCTATATTGACAGATGCAGTTAGAACACTAAATCAAACACGGTTTGTGCTAGCTTCTTGAAACGTGACACAATACAGTAGTTCTACGTTCTAACTCTAAGGTTTGTTTCCTCTTGATGTAGCCTTAAGCACAGGCTGGCGAATAACTCATTCAATGAAAGGCGTTGTTAGGCTGCCAAAAAACTACAGTCTCCTGAAATCACAACATACATTTTTTCAACCAATCTTCTTGATACTTTCAAGTAATGATCAGTACACCAATCCCACTTGGATGCCCAAGTTTCGTTCTCCTACGTTGAAGCATCCGTTTGCAGTAACAGTTTGAATTTTTAGGTTTCACTCTGTTTTCTCCTATATTGACAGATGCAGTTCGAACTCTAAATCAAACACGGTTTGTGCTAGCTTCTTGAAACTTGACACAATACAGTAGTTCTACGTTCTATCTCTAAGGTTTGTTTCCTCTTGATGTAGCCTAATACAGGTACTCGCGAATAACACTTGTATTGAAAGGGGTTGCCAAACTTCCAAAAACTAGAGTCTCCTGAAATCTCAACATACATATTTTCATCCAATCTTCATGATACTTTCAAGTAATGATCAGTACTCCAATCCCACTTGGATGCCCAAGTATCGTTCTCCTACGTTGAAGCATCCGTTTGCAGTAACAGTTTGAATTTTTAGGTTTCACTGCGTTTTCTTCTATATTGACAGATGCAGTTAGAACACTAAATCAAACACGGTTTGTGCTAGCTTCTTGAAACGTGACACAATACAGTAGTTCTACGTTCTATCTCTAAGGTTTGTTTCCTCTTGATGTAGCCTTAAGCACAGGCTGGCGAATAACTCATTCAATGAAAGGCGTTGTTAGGCTGCCAAAAAACTACAGTCTCCTGAAATCACAACATACATTTTTTCAACCAATCTTCATGATACTTTCAAGTAATGATCAGTACACCAATCCCACTTGGATGCCCAAGTTTCGTTCTCCTACGTTGAAGCATCCGTTTGCAGTAACAGTTTGAATTTTTAGGTTTCACTCTGTTTTCTCCTATATTGACAGATGCAGTTCGAACTCTAAATCAAACACGGTTTGTGCTAGCTTCTTGAAACTTGACACAATACAGTAGTTCTACGTTCTATCTCTAAGGTTTGTTTCCTCTTGATGTAGCCTAATACAGGTACTCGCGAATAACACTTGTATTGAAAGGGGTTGCCAAACTTCCAAAAACTAGAGTCTCCTGAAATCTCAACATACATATTTTCATCCAATCTTCATGATACTTTCAAGTAATGATCAGTACACCAATCCCACTTGGATGACCAAGTATCGTTCTCCTACGTTGAAGCATCCGTTTGCAGTAACAGTTTGAATTTATAGGTTTCACTCTGTTTTCTCCTATATTGACAGATGCAGTTCGAACTCTAAATCAAACACGGTTTGTGCTAGCTTCTTGAAACTTGACACAATACAGTAGTTCTACGTTCTATCTCTAAGGTTTGTTTCCTCTTGATGTAGCCTTAAGCACAGGCTGGCGAATAACTCATTCAATGAAATGCGTTGTTAGGCTGCCAAAAAACTACAGTCTCCTGAAATCACAACATACATTTTTTCATCCAATCTTCATGATACTTTCAAGTAATGATCAGTACACCAATCCCACTTGGATGTCCAAGTTTCGTTCTCCTACGTTGAAGCATCCGTTTGCAGTAACAGTTTGAATTTGTAGGTTTCACTCTGTTTTCTCCTATATTGACAGATGCAGTTCGAACTCTAAATCAAACACGGTTTGTGCTAGCTTCTTGAAACGTGACACAATACAGTAGTTCTACGTTCTATCTCTAAGGTTTGTTTCCTCTTGATGTAGCCTTAAGCACAGGCTGGCGAATAACTCATTCAATGAAAGGCGTTGTTAGGCTGCCAAAAAACTACAGTCTCCTGAAATCACAACATACATTTTTTCATCCAATCTTCATGATACTTTCAAGTAATGATCAGTACACCAATCCCACTTGGATGCCCAAGTTTCGTTCTCCTACGTTGAAGCATCCGTTTGCAGTAACAGTTTGAATTTTTAGGTTTCACTCTGTTTTCTCCTATATTGACAGATGCAGTTCGAACTCTAAATCAAACACGGTTTGTGCTAGCTTCTTGAAACTTGACACAATACAGTAGTTCTACGTTCTATCTCTAAGGTTTGTTTCCTCTTGATGTAGCCTTAAGCACAGGATGGCGAATAACTCATTCAATGAAAGGCGTTGTTAGGCTGCCAAAAAACTACAGTCTCCTGAAATCACAACATATATTTTTTTTCCGACCTTCCTGATACTTTCAAATAATGAGCAGTACTCCAATCAAACTTGGATGTCCAAGTTTCGTTCTCCTACGTTGAAGCATCCGTTTGCAGTAACAGTTTGAATTTTTAGGTTTCACTGCGTTTTCTTCTATATTGACAGATGCAGTTAGAACTCTAAATCAAACACGGTTTGTGCTAGCTTCTTGAAACGGGACACAATACAGTAGTTCTACGTTCTATCTCTAAGGTTTGTTTCCTCTTGATGTAGCCTTAAGCACAGGCTGGCGAATAACTCATTCAATGAAAGGCGTTGTTAGGCTGCCAAAAAACTACAGTCTCCTGAAATCACAACATACATTTTTTCATCCAATCTTCATGATACTTTCAAGTAATGATCAGTACACCAATCCCACTTGGATGCCCAAGTTTCGTTCTCCTACGTTGAAGCATCCGTTTGCAGTAACAGTTTGAATTTTTAGGTTTCACTCTGTTTTCTCCTATATTGACAGATGCAGTTCGAACTCTAAATCAAACACGGTTTGTGCTAGCTTCTTGAAACTTGACACAATACAGTAGTTCTACGTTCTATCTCTAAGGTTTGTTTCCTCTTGATGTAGCCTTAAGCACAGGCTGGCGAATAACTCATTCAATGAAAGGCGTTGTTAGGCTGCCAAAAAACTACAGTCTCCTGAAATCACAACATATATTTTTTTTCCGACCTTCCTGATACTTTCAAATAATGAGCAGTACTCCAATCAAACTTGGATGTCCAAGTTTCGTTCTCCTACGTTGAAGCATCCGTTTGCAGTAACAGTTTGAATTTTTAGGTTTCACTGCGTTTTCTTCTATATTGACAGATGCAGTTAGAACTCTAAATCAAACACGGTTTGTGCTAGCTTCTTGAAACGTGACACAATACAGTAGTTCTACGTTCTATCTCTAAGGTTTGTTTCCTCTTGATGTAGCCTTAAGCACAGGCTGGCAAATAACTCATTCAATGAAAGGCGTTGTTAGGCTGCCAAA
The DNA here is from genome assembly GCF_048772815.1 of Callospermophilus lateralis. Taxonomy (NCBI): domain Eukaryota; kingdom Metazoa; phylum Chordata; class Mammalia; order Rodentia; family Sciuridae; genus Callospermophilus; species Callospermophilus lateralis. The sequence continues at coordinate 20,093 of NW_027514083.1, forward strand.
AAACTACAGTCTCCTGAAATCACAACATACATTTTTTCATCCAATCTTCATGATACTTTCAAGTAATGATCAGTACATCAATCCCACTTGGATGCCCAAGTTTCGTTCTCCTACGTTGAAGCATCCGTTTGCAGTAACAGTTTGAATTTTTAGGTTTCACTCTGTTTTCTCCTATATTGACAGATGCAGTTCGAACTCTAAATCAAACACGATTTGTGCTAGCTTCTTGAAACTTGACACAACACAGTAGTTCTACGTTCTATCTCTACGGTTTTTTTCCTCTTGATGTAGCCTTAAGCACAGGCTGGCGAATAACTCATTCAATGAAAGGCGTTGTTAGGCTGCCAAAAAACTACAGTCTCCTGAAATCACAACCTATATTTTTTTTCAGACCTTCCTGATACTTTCAAATAATGAGCAGTACTCCAATCAAACTTGGATGTCCAAGTTTCGTTCTCCTACGTTGAAGCATCCGTTTGCAGTAACAGTTTGAATTTTTAGGTTTCACTGCGTTTTCTTCTATATTGACAGATGCAGTTAGAACTATAAATCAAACACGGTTTGTGCTAGCTTCTTGAAACGTGACACAATACAGTAGTTCTACGTTCTATCTCTAAGGTTTGTTTCCTCTTGATGTAGCCTTAAGCACAGGCTGGCGAATAACTCATTCAATGAAAGGCGTTGTTAGGCTGCCAAAAAACTACAGTCTCCTGAAATAACAACATACATTTTTTCATCCAATCTTCATGATACTTTCAAGTAATGATCAGTACACCAATCCCACTTGGATGCCCAAGTTTCGTTCTCCTACGTTGAAGCATCCGTTTGCAGTAACAGTTTGAATTTTTAGGTTTCACTCTGTTTTCTCCTATATTGACAGATGCAGTTCGAACTCTAAATCAAACACGGTTTGTGCTAGCTTCTTGAAACTTGACACAATACAGTAGTTCTACGTTCTATCTCTAAGGTTTGTTTCCTCTTGATGTAGCCTTAAGCACAGGCTGGCGAATAACTCATTCAATGAAAGGCGTTGTTAGGCTGCCAAAAAACTACAGTCTCCTGAAATCACAACATATATTTTTTTTCCGACCTTCCTGATACTTTCAAATAATGAGCTGTACTCCAATCAAACTTGGATGTCCAAGTTTCGTTCTCCTATGTTGAAGCATCCGTTTGCAGTAACAGTTTGAATTTTTAGGTTTCACTGCGTTTTCTTCTATATTGACAGATGCAGTTAGAACTCTAAATCAAACACGGTTTGTGCTAGCTTCTTGAAACGTGACACAATACAGTAGTTCTACGTTCTATCTCTAAGGTTTGTTTCCTCTTGATGTAGCCTTAAGCACAGGCTGGCGAATAACTCATTCAATGAAAGGCGTTGTTAGGCTGCCAAAAAACTACAGTCTCCTGAAATCACAACATACATTTTTTCATCCAATCTTCATGATACTTTCAAGTAATGATCAGTACACCAATCCCACTTGGATGCCCAAGTTTTGTTCTCCTACGTTGAAGCATCCGTTTGCAGTAACAGTTTGAATTTTTAGGTTTCACTCTGTTTTCTCCTATATTGACAGATGCAGTTCGAACTCTAAATCAAACACGGTTTGTGCTAGCTTCTTGAAACTTGACACAATACAGTAGTTCTACGTTCTATCTCTAAGGTTTGTTTCCTCTTGATGTAGCCTTAAGCACAGGCTGGCGAATAACTCATTCAATGAAAGGCGTTGTTAGGCTGCCAAAAAACTACAGTCTCCTGAAATCACAACATATATTTTTTTTCCGACCTTCCTGATACTTTCAAATAATGAGCAGTACTCCAATCAAACTTGGATGTCCAAGTTTCGTTCTCCTACGTTGAAGCATCCGTTTGCAGTAACAGTTTGAATTTTTAGGTTTCACTGCGTTTTCTTCTATATTGACAGATGCAGTTAGAACACTAAATCAAACACGGTTTGTGCTAGCTTCTTGAAACGTGACACAATACAGTAGTTCTACGTTCTATCTCTAAGGTTTGTTTCCTCTTGATGTAGCCTTAAGCACAGGCTGGCGAATAACTCATTCAATGAAAGGCGTTGTTAGGCTGCCAAAAAACTACAGTCTCCTGAAATCACAACATACATTTTTTCAACCAATCTTCATGATACTTTCAAGTAATGATCAGTACACCAATCCCACTTGGATGCCCAAGTTTCGTTCTCCTACGTTGAAGCATCCGTTTGCAGTAACAGTTTGAATTTTTAGGTTTCACTCTGTTTTCTCCTATATTGACAGATGCAGTTCGAACTCTAAATCAAACACGGTTTGTGCTAGCTTCTTGAAACTTGACACAATACAGTAGTTCTACGTTCTATCTCTAAGGTTTGTTTCCTCTTGATGTAGCCTAATACAGGTACTCGCGAATAACACTTGTATTGAAAGGGGTTGCCAAACTTCCAAAAACTAGAGTCTCCTGAAATCTCAACATACATATTTTCATCCAATCTTCATGATACTTTCAAGTAATGATCAGTACACCAATCCCACTTGGATGCCCAAGTATCGTTCTCCTACATTGAAGCATCCGTTTGCAGTAACAGTTTGAATTTTTAGGTTTCACTCTGTTTTCTCCTATATTGACAGATGCAGTTCGAACTCTAAATCAAACACGGTTTGTGCTAGCTTCTTGAAACTTGACACAATACAGTAGTTCTACGTTCTATCTCTAAGGTTTGTTTCCTCTTGATGTAGCCTTAAGCACAGGCTGGCGAATAACTCATTCAATGAAATGCGTTGTTAGGCTGCCAAAAAACTACAGTCTCCTGAAATCACAACATACATTTTTTCATCCAATCTTCATGATACTTTCAAGTAATGATCAGTACACCAATCCCACTTGGATGTCCAAGTTTCGTTCTCCTACGTTGAAGCATCCGTTTGCAGTAACAGTTTGAATTTTTAGGTTTCACTCTGTTTTCTCCTATATTGACAGATGCAGTTCGAACTCTAAATCAAACACGGTTTGTGCTAGCTTCTTGAAACTTGACACAATACAGTAGTTCTACGTTCTATCTCTAAGGTTTGTTTCCTCTTGATGTAGCCTTAAGCACAGGCTGGCGAATAACTCATTCAATGAAAGGCGTTGTTAGGCTGCCAAAAAACTACAGTCTCCTGAAATCACAACATACATTTTTTCATCCAATCTTCATGATACTTTCAAGTAATGATCAGTACACCAATCCCACTTGGATGCCCAAGTTTCGTTCTCCTACGTTGAAGCATCCGTTTGCAGTAACAGTTTGAATTTTTAGGTTTCACTCTGTTTTCTCCTATATTGACAGATGCAGTTCGAACTCTAAATCAAACACGGTTTGTGCTAGCTTCTTGAAACTTGACACAATACAGTAGTTCTACGTTCTATCTCTAAGGTTTGTTTCCTCTTGATGTAGCCTTAAGCACAGGATGGCGAATAACTCATTCAATGAAAGGCGTTGTTAGGCTGCCAAAAAACTACAGTCTCCTGAAATCACAACATATATTTTTTTTCCGACCTTCCTGATACTTTCAAATAATGAGCAGTACTCCAATCAAACTTGGATGTCCAAGTTTCGTTCTCCTACGTTGAAGCATCCGTTTGCAGTAACAGTTTGAATTTTTAGGTTTCACTGCGTTTTCTTCTATATTGACAGATGCAGTTAGAACTCTAAATCAAACACGGTTTGTGCTTGCTTCTTGAAACGTGACACAATACAGTAGTTCTACGTTCTATCTGTAAGGTTTGTTTCCTCTTGATGTAGCCTTAAGCACAGGCTGGCGAATAACTCATTCAATGAAAGGCGTTGTTAGGCTGCCAAAAAACTACAGTCTCCTGAAATCACAACATACATTTTTTCATCCAATCTTCATGATACTTTCAAGTAATGATCAGTACACCAATCCCACTTGGATGCCCAAGTTTCGTTCTCCTACGTTGAAGCATCCGTTTGCAGTAACAGTTTGAATTTTTAGGTTTCACTCTGTTTTCTCCTATATTGACAGATGCAGTTCGAACTCTAAATCAAACACGGTTTGTGCTAGCTTCTTGAAACTTGACACAATACAGTAGTTCTACGTTCTATCTCTAAGGTTTGTTTCCTCTTGATGTAGCCTTAAGCACAGGCTGGCGAATAACTCATTCAATGAAAGGCGTTGTTAGGCTGCCAAAAAACTACAGTCTCCTGAAATCACAACATATATTTTTTTTCCGACCTTCCTGATACTTTCAAATAATGAGCAGTACTCCAATCAAACTTGGATGTCCAAGTTTCGTTCTCCTACGTTGAAGCATCCGTTTGCAGTAACAGTTTGAATTTTTAGGTTTCACTGCGTTTTCTTCTATATTGACAGATGCAGTTAGAACTCTAAATCAAACACGGTTTGTGCTAGCTTCTTGAAACGTGACACAATACAGTAGTTCTACGTTCTATCTCTAAGGTTTGTTTCCTCTTGATGTAGCCTTAAGCACAGGCTGGCAAATAACTCATTCAATGAAAGGCGTTGTTAGGCTGCCAAAAACTACAGTCTCCTGAAATCACAACATACATTTTTTCATCCAATCTTCATGATACTTTCAAGTAATGATCAGTACACCAATCCCACTTGGATGCCCAAGTTTCGTTCTCCTACGTTGAAGCATCCGTTTGCAGTAACAGTTTGAATTTTTAGGTTTCACTCTGTTTTCTCCTATATTGACAGATGCAGTTCGAACTCTAAAGCAAACACGATTTGTGCTAGCTTCTTGAAACTTGACACAACACAGTAGTTCTACGTTCTATCTCTACGGTTTGTTTCCTCTTGATGTAGCCTTAAGCACAGGCTGGCGAATAACTCATTCAATGAAAGGCGTTGTTAGGCTGCCAAAAAACTACAGTCTCCTGAAATCACAACCTATATTTTTTTTCAGACCTTCCTGATACTTTCAAATAATGAGCAGTACTCCAATCAAACTTGGATGTCCAAGTTTCGTTCTCCTACGTTGAAGCATCCGTTTGCAGTAACAGTTTGAATTTTTAGGTTTCACTGCGTTTTCTTCTATATTGACAGATGCAGTTAGAACTATAAATCAAACACGGTTTGTGCTAGCTTCTTGAAACGTGACACAATACAGTAGTTCTACGTTCTATCTCTAAGGTTTGTTTCCTCTTGATGTAGCCTTAAGCACAGGCTGGCGAATAACTCATTCAATGAAAGGCGTTGTTAGGCTGCCAAAAAACTACAGTCTCCTGAAATAACAACATACATTTTTTCATCCAATCTTCATGATACTTTCAAGTAATGATCAGTACACCAATCCCACTTGGATGCCCAAGTTTCGTTCTCCTACGTTGAAGCATCCGTTTGCAGTAACAGTTTGAATTTTTAGGTTTCACTCTGTTTTCTCCTATATTGACAGATGCAGTTCGAACTCTAAATCAAACACGGTTTGTGCTAGCTTCTTGAAACTTGACACAATACAGTAGTTCTACGTTCTATCTCTAAGGTTTGTTTCCTCTTGATGTAGCCTTAAGCACAGGCTGGCGAATAACTCATTCAATGAAAGGCGTTGTTAGGCTGCCAAAAAACTACAGTCTCCTGAAATCACAACATATATTTTTTTTCCGACCTTCCTGATACTTTCAAATAATGAGCTGTACTCCAATCAAACTTGGATGTCCAAGTTTCGTTCTCCTATGTTGAAGCATCCGTTTGCAGTAACAGTTTGAATTTTTAGGTTTCACTGCGTTTTCTTCTATATTGACAGATGAAGTTAGAACTCTAAATCAAACACGGTTTGTGCTAGCTTCTTGAAACGTGACACAATACAGTAGTTCTACGTTCTATCTCTAAGGTTTGTTTCCTCTTGATGTAGCCTTAAGCACAGGCTGGCGAATAACTCATTCAATGAAAGGCGTTGTTAGGCTGCCAAAAAACTACAGTCTCCTGAAATCACAACATACATTTTTTCATCCAATCTTCATGATACTTTCAAGTAATGATCAGTACACCAATCCCACTTGGATGCCCAAGTTTTGTTCTCCTACGTTGAAGCATCCGTTTGCAGTAACAGTTTGAATTTTTAGGTTTCACTCTGTTTTCTCCTATATTGACAGATGCAGTTCGAACTCTAAATCAAACACGGTTTGTGCTAGCTTCTTGAAACTTGACACAATACAGTAGTTCTACGTTCTATCTCTAAGGTTTGTTTCCTCTTGATGTAGCCTTAAGCACCGGCTGGCGAATAACTCATTCAATGAAAGGCGTTGTTAGGCTGCCAAAAAACTACAGTCTCCTGAAATCACAACATATATTTTTTTTCCGACCTTCCTGATACTTTCAAATAATGAGCAGTACTCCAATCAAACTTGGATGTCCAAGTTTCGTTCTCCTACGTTGAAGCATCCGTTTGCAGTAACAGTTTGAATTTTTAGGTTTCACTGCGTTTTCTTCTATATTGACAGATGCAGTTAGAACACTAAATCAAACACGGTTTGTGCTAGCTTCTTGAAACGTGACACAATACAGTAGTTCTACGTTCTATCTCTAAGGTTTGTTTCCTCTTGATGTAGCCTTAAGCACAGGCTGGCGAATAACTCATTCAATGAAAGGCGTTGTTAGGCTGCCAAAAAACTACAGTCTCCTGAAATCACAACATACATTTTTTCAACCAATCTTCATGATACTTTCAAGTAATGATCAGTACACCAATCCCACTTGGATGCCCAAGTTTCGTTCTCCTACGTTGAAGCATCCGTTTGCAGTAACAGTTTGAATTTTTAGGTTTCACTCTGTTTTCTCCTATATTGACAGATGCAGTTCGAACTCTAAATCAAACACGGTTTGTGCTAGCTTCTTGAAACTTGACACAATACAGTAGTTCTACGTTCTATCTCTAAGGTTTGTTTCCTCTTGATGTAGCCTAATACAGGTACTCGCGAATAACACTTGTATTGAAAGGGGTTGCCAAACTTCCAAAAACTAGAGTCTCCTGAAATCTCAACATACATATTTTCATCCAATCTTCATGATACTTTCAAGTAATGATCAGTACACCAATCCCACTTGGATGCCCAAGTTTCGTTCTCCTACGTTGAAGCATCCGTTTGCAGTAACAGTTTGAATTTTTAGGTTTCACTCTGTTTTCTCCTATATTGACAGATGCAGTTCGAACTCTAAATCAAACACGGTTTGTGCTAGCTTCTTGAAACTTGACACAATACAGTAGTTCTACGTTCTATCTCTAAGGTTTGTTTCCTCTTGATGTAGCCTTAAGCACAGGCTGGCGAATAACTCATTCAATGAAAGGCGTTGTTAGGCTGCCAAAAAACTACAGTCTCCTGAAATCACAACATATATTTTTTTTCCGACCTTCCTGATACTTTCAAATAATGAGCAGTACTCCAATCAAACTTGGATGTCCAAGTTTCGTTCTCCTACATTGAAGCATCCGTTTGCAGTAACAGTTTGAATTTTTAGGTTTCACTGCGTTTTCTTCTATATTGACAGATGCAGTTAGAACACTAAATCAAACACGGTTTGTGCTAGCTTCTTGAAACGTGACACAATACAGTAGTTCTACGTTCTATCTCTAAGGTTTGTTTCCTCTTGATGTAGCCTTAAGCACAGGCTGGCGAATAACTCATTCAATGAAAGGCGTTGTTAGGCTGCCAAAAAACTACAGTCTCCTGAAATCACAACATACATTTTTTCAACCAATCTTCATGATACTTTCAAGTAATGATCAGTACACCAATCCCACTTGGATGCCCAAGTTTCGTTCTCCTACGTTGAAGCATCCGTTTGCAGTAACAGTTTGAATTTTTAGGTTTCACTCTGTGTTCTCCTATATTGACAGATGCAGTTCGAACTCTAAATCAAACACGGTTTGTGCTAGCTTCTTGAAACTTGACACAATACAGTAGTTCTACGTTCTATCTCTAAGGTTTGTTTCCTCTTGATGTAGCCTTAAGCACAGGCTGGCGAATAACTCATTCAATGAAAGGCGTTGTTAGGCTGCCAAAAAACTACAGTCTCCTGAAATCACAACATATATTTTTTTTCCGACCTTCCTGATACTTTCAAATAATGAGTAGTACTCCAATCAAACTTGGATGTCCAAGTTTCGTTCTCCTACGTTGAAGCATCCGTTTGCAGTAACAGTTTGAATTTTTAGGTTTCACTGCGTTTTCTTCTATATTGACAGATGCAGTTAGAACTCTAAATCAAACACGGTTTGTGCTAGCTTCTTGAAACGTGACACAATACAGTAGTTCTACGTTCTTTCTCTAAGGTTTGTTTCCTCTTGATGTAGCCTTAAGCAAAGGCTGGCGAATAACTCATTCAATGAAAGGCGTTGTTAGGCTGCCAAAAAACTACAGTCTCCTGAAATCACAACATACATTTTTTCATCCAATCTTCATGATACTTTCAAGTAATGATCAGTACACCAATCCCACTTGGATGCCCAAGTTTCGTTCTCCTACGTTGAAGCATCCGTTTGCAGTAACAGTTTGAATTTTTAGGTTTCACTCTGTTTTCTCCTATATTGACAGATGCAGTTCGAACTCTAAATCAAACACGGTTTGTGCTAGCTTCTTGAAACTTGACACAATACAGTAGTTCTACGTTCTATCTCTAAGGTTTGTTTCCTCTTGATGTAGCCTTAAGCACAGGCTGGCGAATAACTCATTCAATGAAAGGCGTTGTTAGGCTGCCAAAAAACTACAGTCTCCTGAAATCACAACATATATTTTTTTTCCGACCTTCCTGATACTTTCAAATAATGAGCAGTACTCCAATCAAACTTGGATATCCAAGTTTCGTTCTCCTACGTTGAAGCATCCGTTTGCAGTAACAGTTTGAATTTTTAGGTTTCACTGCGTTTTCTTCTATATTGACAGATGCAGTTAGAACTCTAAATCAAACACGGTTTGTGCTTGCTTCTTGAAACGTGACACAATACAGTAGTTCTACGTTCTATCTGTAAGGTTTGTTTCCTCTTGATGTAGCCTTAAGCACAGGCTGGCGAATAACTCATTCAATGAAAGGCGTTGTTAGGCTGCCAAAAAACTACAGTCTCCTGAAATCACAACATACATTTTTTCATCCAATCTTCATGATACTTTCAAGTAATGATCAGTACACCAATCCCACTTGGATGCCCAAGTTTCGTTCTCCTACGTTGAAGCATCCGTTTGCAGTAACAGTTTGAATTTTTAGGTTTCACTCTGTTTTCTCCTATATTGACAGATGCAGTTCGAACTCTAAATCAAACACGGTTTGTGCTAGCTTCTTGAAACTTGACACAATACAGTAGTTCTACGTTCTATCTCTAAGGTTTGTTTCCTCTTGATGTAGCCTTAAGCACAGGCTGGCGAATAACTCATTCAATGAAAGGCGTTGTTAGGCTGCCAAAAAACTACAGTCTCCTGAAATCACAACATATATTTTTTTTCCGACCTTCCTGATACTTTCAAATAATGAGCAGTACTCCAATCAAACTTGGATGTCCAAGTTTCGTTCTCCTACGTTGAAGCATCCGTTTGCAGTAACAGTTTGAATTTTTAGGTTTCACTGCGTTTTCTTCTATATTGACAGATGCAGTTAGAACTCTAAATCAAACACGGTTTGTGCTAGCTTCTTGAAACGTGACACAATACAGTAGTTCTACGTTCTATCTCTAAGGTTTGTTTCCTGTTGATGTAGCCTTAAGCACAGGCTGGCAAATAACTCATTCAATGAAAGGCGTTGTTAGGCTGCCAAAAACTACAGTCTCCTGAAATCACAACATACATTTTTTCATCCAATCTTCATGATACTTTCAAGTAATGATCAGTACACCAATCCCACTTGGATGCCCAAGTTTCGTTCTCCTACGTTGAAGCATCCGTTTGCAGTAACAGTTTGAATTTTTAGGTTTCACTCTGTTTTCTCCTATATTGACAGATGCAGTTCGAACTCTAAAGCAAACACGATTTGTGCTAGCTTCTTGAAACTTGACACAACACAGTAGTTCTACGTTCTATCTCTACGGTTTGTTTCCTCTTGATGTAGCCTTAAGCACAGGCTGGCGAATAACTCATTCAATGAAAGGCGTTGTTAGGCTGCCAAAAAACTACAGTCTCCTGAAATCACAACCTATATTTTTTTTCAGACCTTCCTGATACTTTCAAATAATGAGCAGTACTCCAATCAAACTTGGATGTCCAAGTTTCGTTCTCCTACGTTGAAGCATCCGTTTGCAGTAACAGTTTGAATTTTTAGGTTTCACTGCGTTTTCTTCTATATTGACAGATGCAGTTAGAACTATAAATCAAACACGGTTTGTGCTACCTTCTTGAAACGTGACACAATACAGTAGTTCTACGTTCTATCTCTAAGGTTTGTTTCCTCTTGATGTAGCCTTAAGCACAGGCTGGCGAATAACTCATTCAATGAAAGGCGTTGTTAGGCTGCCAAAAAACTACAGTCTCCTGAAATAACAACATACATTTTTTCATCCAATCTTCATGATACTTTCAAGTAATGATCAGTACACCAATCCCACTTGGATGCCCAAGTTTCGTTCTCCTACGTTGAAGCATCCGTTTGCAGTAACAGTTTGAATTTTTAGGTTTCACTCTGTTTTCTCCTATATTGACAGATGCAGTTCGAACTCTAAATCAAACACGGTTTGTGCTAGCTTCTTGAAACTTGACACAATACAGTAGTTCTACGTTCTATCTCTAAGGTTTGTTTCCTCTTGATGTAGCCTAATACAGGTACTCGCGAATAACACTTGTATTGAAAGGGGTTGCCAAACTTCCAAAAACTAGAGTCTCCTGAAATCTCAACATACATATTTTCATCCAATCTTCATGATACTTTCAAGTAATGATCAGTACACCAATCCCACTTGGATGCCCAAGTATCGTTCTCCTACGTTGAAGCATCCGTTTGCAGTAACAGTTTGAATTTTTAGGTTTCACTCTGTTTTCTCCTATATTGACAGATGCAGTTCGAACTCTAAATCAAACACGGTTTGTGCTAGCTTCTTGAAACTTGACACAATACAGTAGTTCTACGTTCTATCTCTAAGGTTTGTTTCCTCTTGATGTAGCCTTAAGCACAGGCTGGCGAATAACTCATTCAATGAAATGCGTTGTTAGGCTGCCAAAAAACTACAGTCTCCTGAAATCACAACATACATTTTTTCATCCAATCTTCATGATACTTTCAAGTAATGATCAGTACACCAATCCCACTTGGATGTCCAAGTTTCGTTCTCCTACGTTGAAGCATCCGTTTGCAGTAACAGTTTGAATTTTTAGGTTTCACTCTGTTTTCTCCTATATTGACAGATGCAGTTCGAACTCTAAATCAAACACGGTTTGTGCTAGCTTCTTGAAACTTGACACAATACAGTAGTTCTACGTTCTATCTCTAAGGTTTGTTTCCTCTTGATGTAGCCTTAAGCACAGGCTGGCGAATAACTCATTCAATGAAAGGCGTTGTTAGGCTGCCAAAAAACTACAGTCTCCTGAAATCACAACATACATTTTTTCATCCAATCTTCATGATACTTTCAAGTAATGATCAGTACACCAATCCCACTTGGATGCCCAAGTTTCGTTCTCCTACGTTGAAGCATCCGTTTGCAGTAACAGTTTGAATTTTTAGGTTTCACTCTGTTTTCTCCTATATTGACAGATGCAGTTCGAACTCTAAATCAAACACGGTTTGTGCTAGCTTCTTGAAACTTGACACAATACAGTAGTTCTACGTTCTATCTCTAAGGTTTGTTTCCTCTTGATGTAGCCTTAAGCACAGGATGGCGAATAACTCATTCAATGAAAGGCGTTGTTAGGCTGCCAAAAAACTACAGTCTCCTGAAATCACAACATATATTTTTTTTCCGACCTTCCTGATACTTTCAAATAATGAGCAGTACTCCAATCAAACTTGGATGTCCAAGTTTCGTTCTCCTACGTTGAAGCATCCGTTTGCAGTAACAGTTTGAATTTTTAGGTTTCACTGCGTTTTCTTCTATATTGACAGATGCAGTTAGAACTCTAAATCAAACACGGTTTGTGCTAGCTTCTTGAAACGTGACACAATACAGTAGTTCTACGTTCTATCTGTAAGGTTTGTTTCCTCTTGATGTAGCCTTAAGCACAGGCTGGCGAATAACTCATTCAATGAAAGGCGTTGTTAGGCTGCCAAAAAACTACAGTCTCCTGAAATCACAACATACATTTTTTCATCCAATCTTCATGATACTTTCAAGTAATGATCAGTACACCAATCCCACTTGGATGCCCAAGGTTCGTTCTCCTACGTTGAAGCATCCGTTTGCAGTAACAGTTTGAATTTTTAGGTTTCACTCTGTTTTCTCCTATATTGACAGATGCAGTTCGAACTCTAAATCAAACACGGTTTGTGCTAGCTTCTTGAAACTTGACACAATACAGTAGTTCTACGTTCTATCTCTAAGGTTTGTTTCCTCTTGATGTAGCCTTAAGCACAGGCTGGCGAATAACTCATTCAATGAAAGGCGTTGTTAGGCTGCCAAAAAACTACAGTCTCCTGAAATCACAACATATATTTTTTTTCCGACCTTCCTGATACTTTCAAATAATGAGCAGTACTCCAATCAAACTTGGATGTCCAAGTTTCGTTCTCCTACGTTGAAGCATCCGTTTGCAGTAACAGTTTGAATTTTTAGGTTTCACTGCGTTTTCTTCTATATTGACAGATGCAGTTAGAACTCTAAATCAAACACGGTTTGTGCTAGCTTCTTGAAACGTGACACAATACAGTAGTTCTACGTTCTATCTGTAAGGTTTGTTTCCTCTTGATGTAGCCTTAAGCACAGGCTGGCGAATAACTCATTCAATGAAAGGCGTTGTTAGGCTGCCAAAAAACTACAGTCTCCTGAAATCACAACATACATTTTTTCATCCAATCTTCATGATACTTTCAAGTAATGATCAGTACACCAATCCCACTTGGATGCCCAAGTTTCGTTCTCCTACGTTGAAGCATCCGTTTGCAGTAACAGTTTGAATTTTTAGGTTTCACTCTGTTTTCTCCTATATTGACAGATGCAGTTAGAACTCTAAATCAAACACGGTTTGTGCTAGCTTCTTGAAACTTGACACAATACAGTAGTTCTATGTTCTATCTCTAAGGTTTGTTTCCTCTTGATGTAGCCTTAAGCACAGGATGGCGAATAACTCATTCAATGAAAGGCGTTGTTAGGCTGCCAAAAAACTACAGTCTCCTGAAATCACAACATATATTTTTTTTCCGACCTTCCTGATACTTTCAAATAATGAGCAGTACTCCAATCAAACGTGGATGTCCAAGTTTCGTTCTCCTACGTTGAAGCATCCGTTTGCAGTAACAGTTTGAATTTTTAGGTTTCACTCTGTTTTCTTCTATATTGACAGATGCAGTTAGAACTCTAAATCAAACACGGTTTGTGCTAGCTTCTTGAAACGTGACACAATACAGTAGTTCTACGTTCTATCTGTAAGGTTTGTTTCCTCTTGATGTAGCCTTAAGCACAGGCTGGCGAATAACTCATTCAATGAAAGGCGTTGTTAGGCTGCCAAAAAACTACAGTCTCCTGAAATCACAACATACATTTTTTCATCCAATCTTCATGATACTTTCAAGTAATGATCAGTACACCAATCCCACTTGGATGCCCAAGTTTCGTTCTCCTACGTTGAAGCATCCGTTTGCAGTAACAGTTTGAATTTTTAGGTTTCACTCTGTTTTCTCCTATATTGACAGATGCAGTTAGAACTCTAAATCAAACACGGTTTGTGCTAGCTTCTTGAAACTTGACACAATACAGTAGTTCTACGTTCTATCTCTAAGGTTTGTTTCCTCTTGATGTAGCCTTAAGCACAGGCTGGCGAATAACTCATTCAATGAAAGGCGTTGTTAGGCTGCCAAAAAACTACAGTCTCCTGAAATCACAACATATATTTTTTTTCCGACCTTCCTGATACTTTCAAATAATGAGCAGTACTCCAATCAAACTTGGATGTCCAAGTTTCGTTCTCCTACGTTGAAGCATCCGTTTGCAGTAACAGTTTGAATTTTTAGGTTTCACTGCGTTTTCTCCTATATTGACAGATGCAGTTCGAACTCTAAATCAAACACGGTTTTGCTAGCTTCTTGAAACTTGACACAATACAGTAGTTCTACGTTCTATCTCTAAGGTTTGTTTCCTCTTGATGTAGCCTAATACAGGTACTCGCGAATAACACTTGTATTGAAAGGGGTTGCCAAACTTCCAAAAACTAGAGTCTCCTGAAATCTCAACATACATATTTTCATCCAATCTTCATGATACTTTCAAGTAATGATCAGTACACCAATCCCACTTGGATGCCCAAGTATCGTTCTCCTACGTTGAAGCATCCGTTTGCAGTAACAGTTTGAATTTTTAGGTTTCACTCTGTTTTCTCCTATATTGACAGATGCAGTTCGAACTCTAAATCAAACACGGTTTGTGCTAGCTTCTTGAAACTTGACACAATACAGTAGTTCTACGTTCTATCTCTAAGGTTTGTTTCCTCTTGATGTAGCCTTAAGCACAGGCTGGCGAATAACTCATTCAATGAAATGCGTTGTTAGGCTGCCAAAAAACTACAGTCTCCTGAAATCACAACATACATTTTTTCATCCAATCTTCATGATACTTTCAAGTAATGATCAGTACACCAATCCCACTTGGATGTCCAAGTTTCGTTCTCCTACGTTGAAGCATCCGTTTGCAGTAACAGTTTGAATTTTTAGGTTTCACTCTGTTTTCTCCTATATTGACAGATGCAGTTCGAACTCTAAATCAAACACGGTTTGTGCTAGCTTCTTGAAACTTGACACAATACAGTAGTTCTACGTTCTATCTCTAAGGTTTGTTTCCTCTTGATGTAGCCTTAAGCACAGGCTGGCGAATAACTCATTCAATGAAAGGCGTTGTTAGGCTGCCAAAAAACTACAGTCTCCTGAAATCACAACATACATTTTTTCATCCAATCTTCATGATACTTTCAAGTAATGATCAGTACACCAATCCCACTTGGATGCCCAAGTTTCGTTCTCCTACGTTGAAGCATCCGTTTGCAGTAACAGTTTGAATTTTTAGGTTTCACTCTGTTTTCTCCTATATTGACAGATGCAGTTCGAACTCTAAATCAAACACGGTTTGTGCTAGCTTCTTGAAACTTGACACAATACAGTAGTTCTACGTTCTATCTCTAAGGTTTGTTTCCTCTTGATGTAGCCTTAAGCACAGGATGGCGAATAACTCATTCAATGAAAGGCGTTGTTAGGCTGCCAAAATCTACAGTCTCCTGAAATCACAACATATATTTTTTTTCCGACCTTCCTGATACTTTCAAATAATGAGCAGTACTCCAATCAAACTTGGATGTCCAAGTTTCGTTCTCCTACGTTGAAGCATCCGTTTGCAGTAACAGTTTGAATTTTTAGGTTTCACTGCGTTTTCTTCTATATTGACAGATGCAGTTAGAACTCTAAATCAAACACGGTTTGTGCTAGCTTCTTGAAACGGGACACAATACAGTAGTTCTACGTTCTATCTCTAAGGTTTGTTTCCTCTTGATGTAGCCTTAAGCACAGGCTGGCGAATAACTCATTCAATGAAAGGCGTTGTTAGGCTGCCAAAAAACTACAGTCTCCTGAAATCACAACATACATTTTTTCATCCAATCTTCATGATACTTTCAAGTAATGATCAGTACACCAATCCCACTTGGATGCCCAAGTTTCGTTCTCCTACGTTGAAGCATCCGTTTGCAGTAACAGTTTGAATTTTTAGGTTTCACTCTGTTTTCTCCTATATTGACAGATGCAGTTCGAACTCTAAATTAAACACGGTTTGTGCTAGCTTCTTGAAACTTGACACAATACAGTAGTTCTACGTTCTATCTCTAAGGTTTGTATCCTCTTGATGTAGCCTTAAGTACAGGCTGGCGAATAACTCATTCAATGAAAGGCGTTGTTAGGCTGCCAAAAAACTACAGTCTCCTGAAATCACAACATATATTTTTTTCCGACCTTCCTGATACTTTCAAATAATGAGCAGTACTCCAATCAAACTTGGATGTCCAAGTTTCGTTCTCCTACGTTGAAGCATCCGTTTGCAGTAACTGTTTGAATTTTTAGGTTTCACTGCGTTTTCTTCTATATTGACAGATGCAGTTAGAACTCTAAATCAAACACGGTTTGTGCTAGCTTCTTGAAACGTGACACAATACAGTAGTTCTACGTTCTATCTCTAAGGTTTGTTTCCTCTTGATGTAGCCTTAAGCACAGGCTGGCAAATAACTCATTCAATGAAAGGCGTTGTTAGGCTGCCAAAAAACTACAGTCTCCTGAAATCACAACCTATATTTTTTTTCCGACCTTCCTGATACTTTCAAATAATGAGCAGTACTCCAATCAAACTTGGATGTCCAAGTTTCGTTCTCCTACGTTGAAGCATCCGTTTGCAGTAACAGTTTGAATTTTTATGTTTCACTGCGTTTTCTTCTATATTGACAGATGCAGTTAGAACTATAAATCAAACACGGTTTGTGCTAGCTTCTTGAAACGTGACACAATACAGTAGTTCTACGTTCTATCTCTAAGGTTTGTTTCCTCTTGATGTAGCCTTAAGCACAGGCTGGCGAATAACTCATTCAATGAAAGGCGTTGTTAGGCTGCCAAAAAACTACAGTCTCCTGAAATCACAACATACATTTTTTCATCCAATCTTCATGATACTTTCAAGTAATGATCAGTACACCAATCCCACTTGGATGCCCAAGTTTCGTTCTCCTACGTTGAAGCATCCGTTTGCAGTAACAGTTTGAATTTTTAGGTTTCACTCTGTTTTCTCCTATATTGACAGATGCAGTTCGAACTCTAAATCAAACACGGTTTGTGCTAGCTTCTTGAAACTTGACACAATACAGTAGTTCTACGTTCTATCTCTAAGGTTTGTTTCCTCTTGATGTAGCCTAATACAGGTACTCGCGAATAACACTTGTATTGAAAGGGGTTGCCAAACTTCCAAAAACTAGAGTCTCCTGAAATCTCAACATACATATTTTCATCCAATCTTCATGATACTTTCAAGTAATGATCAGTACACCAATCCCACTTGGATGCCCAAGTTTCGTTCTCCTACGTTGAAGCATCCGTTTGCAGTAACAGTTTGAATTTTTAGGTTTCACTCTGTTTTCTCCTATATTGACAGATGCAGTTCGAACTCTAAATCAAACACGGTTTGTGCTAGCTTCTTGAAACTTGACACAATACAGTAGTTCTACGTTCTATCTCTAAGGTTTGTTTCCTCTTGATGTAGCCTTAAGCACAGGCTGGCGAATAACTCATTCAATGAAATGCGTTGTTAGGCTGCCAAAAAACTACAGTCTCCTGAAATCACAACATACATTTTTTCATCCAATCTTCATGATATTTTCAAGTAATGATCAGTACACCAATCCCACTTGGATGTCCAAGTTTCGTTCTCCTACGTTGAAGCATCCGTTTGCAGTAACAGTTTGAATTTTTAGGTTTCACTCTGTTTTCTCCTATATTGACAGATGCAGTTCGAACTCTAAATCAAACACGGTTTGTGCTAGCTTCTTGAAACTTGACACAATACAGTAGTTCTACGTTCTATCTCTAAGGTTTGTTTCCTCTTGATGTAGCCTTAAGCACAGGCTGGCGAATAACTCATTCAATGAAAGGCGTTGTTAGGCTGCCAAAAAACTACAGTCTCCTGAAATCACAACCTATATTTTTTTTCCGACCTTCCTGATACTTTCAAATAATGAGCAGTACTCCAATCAAACTTGGATGTCCAAGTTTCGTTCTCCTATGTTGAAGCATCCGTTTGCAGTAACAGTTTGAATTTTTAGGTTTCACTGCGTTTTCTTCTATATTGACAGATGCAGTTAGAACTCTAAATCAAACACGGTTTGTGCTAGCTTCTTGAAACGTGACACAATACAGTAGTTCTACGTTCTATCTCTAAGGTTTGTTTCCTCTTGATGTAGCCTTAAGCACAGGCTGGCGAATAACTCATTCAATGAAAGGCGTTGTTAGGCTGCCAAAAAACTAAAGTCTCCTGAAATCACAACATACATTTTTTCATCCAATCTTCATGATACTTTCAAGTAATGATCAGTACACCAATCCCACTTGGATGCCCAAGTTTCGTTCTCCTACGTTGAAGCATCCGTTTGCAGTAACAGTTTGAATTTTTAGGTTTCACTCTGTTTTCTCCTATATTGACAGATGCAGTTCGAACTCTAAATCAAACACGGTTTGTGCTAGCTTCTTGAAACTTGACACAATACAGTAGTTCTACGTTCTATCTCTAAGGTTTGTTTCCTCTTGATGTAGCCTTAAGCACAGGCTGGCGAATAACTCATTCAATGAAAGGCGTTGTTAGGCTGCCAAAAAACTACAGTCTCCTGAAATCACAACATATATTTTTTTTCCGACCTTCCTGATACTTTCAAATAATGAGCAGTACTCCAATCAAACTTGGATGTCCAAGTTTCGTTCTCCTACATTGAAGCATCCGTTTGCAGTAACAGTTTGAATTTTTAGGTTTCACTGCGTTTTCTTCTATATTGACAGATGCAGTTAGAACACTAAATCAAACACGGTTTGTGCTAGCTTCTTGAAACGTGACACAATACAGTAGTTCTACGTTCTATCTCTAAGGTTTGTTTCCTCTTGATGTAGCCTTAAGCACAGGCTGGCGAATAACTCATTCAATGAAAGGCGTTGTTAGGCTGCCAAAAAACTACAGTCTCCTGAAATCACAACATACATTTTTTCAACCAATCTTCATGATACTTTCAAGTAATGATCAGTACACCAATCCCACTTGGATGCCCAAGTTTCGTTCTCCTACGTTGAAGCATCCGTTTGCAGTAACAGTTTGAATTTTTAGGTTTCACTCTGTGTTCTCCTATATTGACAGATGCAGTTCGAACTCTAAATCAAACACGGTTTGTGCTAGCTTCTTGAAACTTGACACAATACAGTAGTTCTACGTTCTATCTCTAAGGTTTGTTTCCTCTTGATGTAGCCTTAAGCACAGGCTGGCGAATAACTCATTCAATGAAAGGCGTTGTTAGGCTGCCAAAAAACTACAGTCTCCTGAAATCACAACATATATTTTTTTTCCGACCTTCCTGATACTTTCAAATAATGAGTAGTACTCCAATCAAACTTGGATGTCCAAGTTTCGTTCTCCTACGTTGAAGCATCCGTTTGCAGTAATAGTTTGAATTTTTAGGTTTCACTGCGTTTTCTTCTATATTGACAGATGCAGTTAGAACTCTAAATCAAACACGGTTTGTGCTAGCTTCTTGAAACGTGACACAATACAGTAGTTCTACGTTCTATCTCTAAGGTTTGTTTCCTCTTGATGTAGCCTTAAGCACAGGCTGGCGAATAACTCATTCAATGAAAGGTGTTGTTAGGCTGCCAAAAAACTACAGTCTCCTGAAATCACAACATACATTTTTTCAACCAATCTTCATGATACTTTCAAGTAATGATCAGTACACCAATCCCACTTGGATGCCCAAGTTTCGTTCTCCTACGTTGAAGCATCCGTTTGCAGTAACAGTTTGAATTTTTAGGTTTCACTCTGTTTTCTCCTATATTGACAGATGCAGTTCGAACTCTAAATCAAACACGGTTTGTGCTAGCTTCTTGAAACTTGACACAATACAGTAGTTCTACGTTCTATCTCTAAGGTTTGTTTCCTCTTGATGTAGCCTTAAGCACAGGCTGGCGAATAACTCATTCAATGAAAGGCGTTGTTAGGCTGCCAAAAAACTACAGTCTCCTGAAATCACAACATATATTTTTTTTCCGACCTTCCTGATACTTTCAAATAATGAGCAGTACTCCAATCAAACTTGGATGTCCAAGTTTCGTTCTCCTACGTTGAAGCATCCGTTTGCAGTAACAGTTTGAATTTTTAGGTTTCACTGCGTTTTCTTCTATATTGACAGATGCAGTTAGAACTCTAAATCAAACACGGTTTGTGCTAGCTTCTTGAAACGTGACACAATACAGTAGTTCTACGTTCTATCTCTAAGGTTTGTTTCCTCTTGATGTAGCCTTAAGCACAGGCTGGCGAATAACTCATTCAATGAAAGGCGTTGTTAGGCTGCCAAAAAACTACAGTCTCCTGAAATCACAACATACATTTTTTCAACCAATCTTCATGATACTTTCAAGTAATAATCAGTACACCAATCCCACTTGGATGCCCAAGTTTCGTTCTCCTACGTTGAAGCATCCGTTTGCAGTAACAGTTTGAATTTTTAGGTTTCACTCTGTTTTCTCCTATATTGACAGATGCAGTTCGAACTCTAAATCAAACACGGTTTGTGCTAGCTTCTTGAAACTTGACACAATACAGTAGTTCTACGTTCTATCTCTAAGGTTTGTTTCCTCTTGATGTAGCCTTAAGCACAGGCTGGCGAATAACTCATTCAATGAAAGGCGTTGTTAGGCTCCCAAAAAACTACAGTCTCCTGAAATCACAACATATATTTTTTTTCCGACCTTCCTGATACTTTCAAATAATGAGCAGTACTCCAATCAAACTTGGATGTCCAAGTTTCGTTCTCCTACGTTGAAGCATCCGTTTGCAGTAACAGTTTGAATTTTTAGGTTTCACTCTGTTTTCTTCTATATTGACAGATGCAGTTAGAACTCTAAATCAAACACGGTTTGTGCTAGCTTCTTGAAACGTGACACAATACAGTAGTTCTACGTTCTATCTCTAAGGTTTGTTTCCTCTTGATGTAGCCTAATACAGGGACTCGCGAATAACACTTATATTGAAAGGGGTTGCCAAACTTCCAAAAACTAGAGTCTCCTGAAATCTCAACATACATTTTTTCATCCAATCTTCATGATACTTTCAAGTAATGATCAGTACACCAATCCCACTGGATGCCCAAGTTTCGTTCTCCTACATTGAAGCATCCGTTTGCAGTAACAGTTTGAATTTTTAGGTTTCACTCTGTTTTCTCCTATATTGACAGATGCAGTTCGAACTCTAAATCAAACACGGTTTGTGCTAGCTTCTTGAAACTTGACACAATACAGTAGTTCTACGTTCTATCTCTAAGGTTTGTTTCCTCTTGATGTAGCCTTAAGCACAGGCTGGCGAATAACTCATTCAATGAAAGGCGTTGTTAGGCTGCCAAAAAACTACAGTCTCCTGAAATCACAACATACATTTTTTCATCCAATCTTCATGATACTTTCAAGTAATGATCAGTACACCAATCCCACTTGGATGCCCAATTTTCGTTCTCCTACGTTGAAGCACCCGTTTGCAGTAACAGTTTGAATTTTTAGGTTTCACTCTGTTTTCTCCTATATTGACAGATGCAGTTCGAACTCTAAATCAAACACGGTTTGTGCTAGCTTCTTGAAACTTGACACAATACAGTAGTTCTACGTTCTATCTCTAAGGTTTGTTTCCTCTTGATGTAGCCTTAAGCACAGGCTGGCGAATAACTCATTCAATGAAAGGCGTTGTTAGGCTGCCAAAAAACTACAGTCTCCTGAAATCACAACATATATATTTTTTTCCGACCTTCCTGATACTTTCAAATAATGAGCAGTACTCCAATCAAACTTGGATGTCCAAGTTTCGTTCTCCTACGTTGAAGCATCCGTTTGCAGTAACAGTTTGAATTTTTAGGTTTCACTGCGTTTTCTTCTATATTGACAGATGCAGTTAGAACTCTAAATCAAACACGGTTTGTGCTAGCTTCTTGAAACGTGACACAATACAGTAGTTCTACGTTCTATCTCTAAGGTTTGTTTCCTCTTGATGTAGCCTAATACAGGGACACGCGAATAACACTTATTTTGAAAGGGATTGCCAAACTTCCAAAAACTAGAGTCTCCTGAAATCTCAACATACATTTTTTTCATCCAATCTTCATGATACTTTCAAGTAATGATCAGTACACCAATCCCACTTGGATGCCCAAGTATCGTTCTCCTACGTTGAAGCATCCGTTTGCAGTAACAGTTTGAATTTTTAGGTTTCACTCTGTTTTCTCCTATATTGACAGATGCAGTTCGAACTCTAAATCAAACACGGTTTTTGCTAGCTTCTTGAAACTTGACACAATACGGTAGTTCTACGTTCTATCTCTAACGTTTGTTTCCTCTTGATGTACCCTTAAGCACAGGCTAGCGAATAACTCATTCAATGAAAGGCGTTGTTAGGCTGCCAAAAAACTACAGTCTCCTGAAATCACAACATACATTTTTTCTTCCAATCTTCATGACACTTTCAAGTAATGATCAGTACACTAATCCCACTTGGATGCCCAAGTTTCGTTCTCCTACGATGAAGCATCCGTTTGCAGTAACAGTTTGAATTTTTAGGTTTCACTCTGTTTTCTCCTATATTGACAGATGCAGTTCGAACTCTAAATCAAACACGGTTTGTGCTAGCTTCTTGAAACTTGACACAATACAGTAGTTCTACGTTCTATCTCTAAGGTTTGTTTCCTCTTGATGTAGCCCTAAGCACAGGCTGGCGAATAACTCATTCAATGAAAGGCGTTGTTAGGCTGCCAAAAAACTACAGTCTCCTGAAATCACAACATATATTTTTTTTCCGACCTTCCTGATACTTTCAAATAATGAGCAGTACTCCAATCAAACTTGGATGTCCAAGTTTCGTTCTCCTACGTTGAAGCATCCGTTTGCAGTAACAGTTTGAATTTTTAGGTTTCACTCTGTTTTCTTCTATATTGACAGATGCAGTTAGAACTCTAAGTCAAACACGGTTTGTGCTAGCTTCTTGAAACGTGACACAATACAGTAGTTCTACGTTCTATCTCTTAGGTTTGTTTCCTCTTGATGTAGCCTAATACAGGGACTCGCGAATAACACTTATATTGAAAGGGGTTGCCAAACTTCCAAAAACTAGAGTCTCCTGAAATCTCAACATACATTTTTTCATCCAATCTTCATGATACTTTCAAGTAATGATCAGTACACCAATCCCACTTGGATGCCCAAGTTTCGTTCTCCTACGTTGAAGCATCCGTTTGCAGTAACAGTTTGAATTTTTAGGTTTCACTCTGTTTTCTCCTATATTGACAGATGCAGTTCGAACTCTAAATCAAACACGGTTTGTGCTAGCTTCTTGAAACTTGACACAATACAGTAGTTCTACGTTCTATCTCTAAGGTTTGTTTCCTCTTGATGTAGCCTTAAGCACAGGCTGGCGAATAACTCATTCAATGAAAGGCGTTGGTAGGCTGCTAAAAAACTACAGTCTCCTGAAATCACAACATATATTTTTTTTCCGACCTTCCTGATACTTTCAAATAATGAGCAGTACTCCAATCAAACTTGGATGTCCAAGTTTCGTTCTCCTACGTTGAAGCATCCGTTTGCAGTAACAGTTTGAATTTTTAGGTTTCACTGCGTTTTCTTCTATATTGACAGATGCAGTTAGAACTCTAAATCAAACACGGTTTGTGCTACCTTCTTGAAACGTGACACAATACAGTAGTTCTACGTTCTATCTCTAAGGTTTGTTTCCTCTTGATGTAGCCTAATACAGGGACTCGCGAATAACACTTATATTGAAAGGGGTTGCCAAACTTCCAAAAACTAGAGTCTCCTGAAATCTCAACATACATATTTTCATCCAATCTTCATGATACTTTC
Source organism: Callospermophilus lateralis (assembly GCF_048772815.1). Classification (NCBI taxonomy): domain Eukaryota; kingdom Metazoa; phylum Chordata; class Mammalia; order Rodentia; family Sciuridae; genus Callospermophilus; species Callospermophilus lateralis. The sequence goes on from NW_027514083.1 coordinate 43,844, forward strand.
AAGTAATGATCAGTACACCAATCCCAATGGATGCCCAAGTATCGTTCTCCTACGTTGAAGCATCCGTTTGCAGTAACAGTTTGAATTTTTAGGTTTCACTCTGTTTTCTCCTATATTGACAGATGCAGTTCGAACTCTAAATCAAACACGGTTTGTGCTAGCTTCTTGAAACTTGACACAATACAGTAGTTCTACGTTCTATCTCTAAGGTTTGTTTCCTCTTGATGTAGCCTTAAGCACAGGCTGGCGAATAACTCATTCAATGAAAGGCGTTGTTAGGCTGCCAAAAATCTACAGTCTCCTGAAATCACAACATACATTTTTTCATCCAATCTTCATGATACTTTCAAGTAATGATCAGTACACCAATCCCACTTGGATGCCCAAGTTTCGTTCTCCTACGTTGAAGCATCCGTTTGCAGTAACAGTTTGAATTTTTAGGTTTCACTGCGTTTTCTTCACTATTGACAGATGTAGTTAGAACTCTAAATCAAACACGGTTTGTGCTAGCTTCTTGAAACTTGACACAATACAGTAGTTCTACGTTCTATCTCTAAGGTTTGTTTCCTCTTGATGTAGCCTTAAGCACAGGCTGGCGAATAACTCATTCAATGAAAGGCGTTGTTAGGCTGCCAAAAAACTACAGTCTCCTGAAATCACAACATATATTTTTTTTCCGACCTTCCTGATACTTTCAAATAATGAGCAGTACTCCAATCAAACTTGGATGTCCAAGTTTCGTTCTCCTACGGTGAAGCATCCGTTTGCAGTAACAGTTTGAATTTTTAGGTTTCACTCTGTTTTCTCCTATATTGACAGATGCAGTTCGAACTCTAAATCAAACACGGTTTGTGCTAGCTTCTTGAAACTTGACACAATACAGTAGTTCTACGTTCTATCTCTAAGGTTTGTTTCCTCTTGATGTAGCCTTAAGCACAGGCTGGCGAATAACTCATTCAATGAAAGGCGTTGTTAGGCTGCTAAAAAACTACAGTCTCCTGAAATCACAACATATATTTTTTTTCCGACCTTCCTGATACTTTCAAATAATGAGCAGTACTCCAATCAAACTTGGATGTCCAAGTTTCGTTCTCCTACGTTGAAGCATCCGTTTGCAGTAACAGTTTGAATTTTTAGGTTTCACTGCGTTTTCTTCTATATTGACAGATGCACTTAGAACTCTAAATCAAACACGGTTTGTGCTACCTTCTTGAAACGTGACACAATACAGTAGTTCTATGTTCTATCTCTAAGGTTTGTTTCCTCTTGATGTAGCCTAATACAGGGACTCGCGAATAACACTTATATTGAAAGGGGTTGCCAAACTTCCAAAAACTAGAGTCTCCTGAAATCTCAACATACATATTTTCATCCAATCTTCATGATACTTTCAAGTAATGATCAGTACACCAATCCCAATGGATGCCCAAGTATCGTTCTCCTACGTTGAAGCATCCGTTTGCAGTAACAGTTTGAATTTTTAGGTTTCACTCTGTTTTCTCCTATATTGACAGATGCAGTTCGAACTCTAAATCAAACACGGTTTGTGCTAGCTTCTTGAAACTTGACACAATACAGTAGTTCTACGTTCTATCTCTAAGGTTTGTTTCCTCTTGATGTAGCCTTAAGCACAGGCTGGCGAATAACTCATTCAATGAAAGGCGTTGTTAGGCTGCCAAAAATCTACAGTCTCCTGAAATCACAACATACATTTTTTCATCCAATCTTCTAGATACTTTCAAGTAATGATCAGTACACCAATCCCACTTGGATGCCCAAGTTTCGTTCTCCTACGTTGAAGCATCCGTTTGCAGTAACAGTTTGAATTTTTAGGTTTCACTCTCTTTTCTCCTATATTGACAGATGCAGTTCGAACTCTAAATCAAACACGGTTTGTGCTACCTTCTTGAAACGTGACACAATACAGTAGTTCTACGTTCTATCTCTAAGGTTTGTTTCCTCTTGATGTAGCCTAATACAGGGACTCGCGAATAACACTTATATTGAAAGGGGTTGCCAAACTTCCAAAAACTAGAGTCTCCTGAAATCTCAACATACATATTTTCATCCAATCTTCATGATACTTTCAAGTAATGATCAGTACACCAATCCCAATGGATGGCCAAGTATCGTTCTCCTACGTTGAAGCATCCGTTTGCAGTAACAGTTTGAATTTTTAGGTTTCACTCTGTTTTCTCCTATATTGACAGATGCAGTTCGAACTCTAAATCAAACACGGTTTGTGCTAGCTTCTTGAAACTTGACACAATACAGTAGTTCTACGTTCTATCTCTAAGGTTTGTTTCCTCTTGATGTAGCCTTAAGCACAGGCTGGCGAATAACTCATTCAATGAAAGGCGTTGTTAGGCTGCCAAAAAACTACAGTCTCCTGAAATCACAACATATATTTTTTTTCCGACCTTCCTGATACTTTCAAATAATGAGCAGTACTCCAATCAAACTTGGATGTCCAAGTTTCGTTCTCCTACGTTGAAGCATCCGTTTGCAGTAACAGTTTGAATTTTTAGGTTTCACTCTGTTTTCTCCTATATTGACAGATGCAGTTCGAACTCTAAATCAAACACGGTTTGTGCTAGCTTCTTGAAACTTGACACAATACAGTAGTTCTACGTTCTATCTCTAAGGTTTGTTTCCTCTTGATGTAGCCTTAAGCACAGGCTGGCGAATAACTCATTCAATGAAATGCGTTGTTAGGCTGCCAAAAAACTACAGTCTCCTGAAATCACAACATACATTTTTTCATCCAATCTTCATGATACTTTCAAGTAATGATCAGTACACCAATCCCACTTGGATGTCCAAGTTTCGTTCTCCTACGTTGAAGCATCCGTTTGCAGTAACAGGTTGAATTTTTAGGTTTCACTCTGTTTTCTCCTATATTGACAGATGCAGTTCGAACTCTAAATCAAACACGGTTTGTGCTAGCTTCTTGAAACTTGACACAATACAGTAGTTCTACGTTCTATCTCTAAGGTTTGTTTCCTCTTGATGTAGCCTTAAGCACAGGCTGGCGAATAACTCATTCAATGAAAGGCGTTGTTAGGCTGCCAAAAAACTACAGTCTCCTGAAATCACAACACACATTTTTTCATCCAATCTTCATGATACTTTCAAGTAATGATCAGTACACCAATCCCACTTGGATGCCCAAGTTTCGTTCTCCTACGTTGAAGCATCCGTTTGCAGTAACAGTTTGAATTTTTAGGTTTCACTCTGTTTTCTCCTATATTGACAGATGCAGTTCGAACTCTAAATCAAACACGGTTTGTGCTAGCTTCTTGAAACTTGACACAATACAGTAGTTCTACGTTCTATCTCTAAGGTTTGTTTCCTCTTGATGTAGCCTTAAGCACAGGATGGCGAATAACTCATTCAATGAAAGGCGTTGTTAGGCTGCCAAAATCTACAGTCTCCTGAAATCACAACATATATTTTTTTTCCGACCTTCCTGATACTTTCAAATAATGAGCAGTACTCCAATCAAACTTGGATGTCCAAGTTTCGTTCTCCTACGTTGAAGCATCCGTTTGCAGTAACAGTTTGAATTTTTAGGTTTCACTGCGTTTTCTTCTATATTGACAGATGCAGTTAGAACTCTAAATCAAACACGGTTTGTGCTAGCTTCTTGAAACGGGACACAATACAGTAGTTCTACGTTCTATCTCTAAGGTTTGTTTCCTCTTGATGTAGCCTTAAGCACAGGCTGGCGAATAACTCATTCAATGAAAGGCGTTGTTAGGCTGCCAAAAAACTACAGTCTCCTGAAATCACAACATACATTTTTTCATCCAATCTTCATGATACTTTCAAGTAATGATCAGTACACCAATCCCACTTGGATGCCCAAGTTTCGTTCTCCTACGTTGAAGCATCCGTTTGCAGTAACAGTTTGAATTTTTAGGTTTCACTCTGTTTTCTCCTATATTGACAGATGCAGTTCGAACTCTAAATTAAACACGGTTTGTGCTAGCTTCTTGAAACTTGACACAATACAGTAGTTCTACGTTCTATCTCTAAGGTTTGTATCCTCTTGATGTAGCCTTAAGTACAGGCTGGCGAATAACTCATTCAATGAAAGGCGTTGTTAGGCTGCCAAAAAACTACAGTCTCCTGAAATCACAACATATATTTTTTTCCGACCTTCCTGATACTTTCAAATAATGAGCAGTACTCCAATCAAACTTGGATGTCCAAGTTTCGTTCTCCTACGTTGAAGCATCCGTTTGCAGTAACTGTTTGAATTTTTAGGTTTCACTGCGTTTTCTTCTATATTGACAGATGCAGTTAGAACTCTAAATCAAACACGGTTTGTGCTAGCTTCTTGAAACGTGACACAATACAGTAGTTCTACGTTCTATCTCTAAGGTTTGTTTCCTCTTGATGTAGCCTTAAGCACAGGCTGGCAAATAACTCATTCAATGAAAGGCGTTGTTAGGCTGCCAAAAAACTACAGTCTCCTGAAATCACAACCTATATTTTTTTTCCGACCTTCCTGATACTTTCAAATAATGAGCAGTACTCCAATCAAACTTGGATGTCCAAGTTTCGTTCTCCTACGTTGAAGCATCCGTTTGCAGTAACAGTTTGAATTTTTATGTTTCACTGCGTTTTCTTCTATATTGACAGATGCAGTTAGAACTATAAATCAAACACGGTTTGTGCTAGCTTCTTGAAACGTGACACAATACAGTAGTTCTACGTTCTATCTCTAAGGTTTGTTTCCTCTTGATGTAGCCTTAAGCACAGGCTGGCGAATAACTCATTCAATGAAAGGCGTTGTTAGGCTGCCAAAAAACTACAGTCTCCTGAAATCACAACATACATTTTTTCATCCAATCTTCATGATACTTTCAAGTAATGATCAGTACACCAATCCCACTTGGATGCCCAAGTTTCGTTCTCCTACGTTGAAGCATCCGTTTGCAGTAACAGTTTGAATTTTTAGGTTTCACTCTGTTTTCTCCTATATTGACAGATGCAGTTCGAACTCTAAATCAAACACGGTTTGTGCTAGCTTCTTGAAACTTGACACAATACAGTAGTTCTACGTTCTATCTCTAAGGTTTGTTTCCTCTTGATGTAGCCTAATACAGGTACTCGCGAATAACACTTGTATTGAAAGGGGTTGCCAAACTTCCAAAAACTAGAGTCTCCTGAAATCTCAACATACATATTTTCATCCAATCTTCATGATACTTTCAAGTAATGATCAGTACACCATTCCACTTGGATGCCCAAGTTTCGTTCTCCTACGTTGAAGCATCCGTTTGCAGTAACAGTTTGAATTTTTAGGTTTCACTCTGTTTTCTCCTATATTGACAGATGCAGTTCGAACTCTAAATCAAACACGGTTTGTGCTAGCTTCTTGAAACTTGACACAATACAGTAGTTCTACGTTCTATCTCTAAGGTTTGTTTCCTCTTGATGTAGCCTTAAGCACAGGCTGGCGAATAACTCATTCAATGAAATGCGTTGTTAGGCTGCCAAAAAACTACAGTCTCCTGAAATCACAACATACATTTTTTCATCCAATCTTCATGATATTTTCAAGTAATGATCAGTACACCAATCCCACTTGGATGTCCAAGTTTCGTTCTCCTACGTTGAAGCATCCGTTTGCAGTAACAGTTTGAATTTTTAGGTTTCACTCTGTTTTCTCCTATATTGACAGATGCAGTTCGAACTCTAAATCAAACACGGTTTGTGCTAGCTTCTTGAAACTTGACACAATACAGTAGTTCTACGTTCTATCTCTAAGGTTTGTTTCCTCTTGATGTAGCCTTAAGCACAGGCTGGCGAATAACTCATTCAATGAAAGGCGTTGTTAGGCTGCCAAAAAACTACAGTCTCCTGAAATCACAACCTATATTTTTTTTCTGACCTTCCTGATACTTTCAAATAATGAGCAGTACTCCAATCAAACTTGGATGTCCAAGTTTCGTTCTCCTATGTTGAAGCATCCGTTTGCAGTAACAGTTTGAATTTTTAGGTTTCACTGCGTTTTCTTCTATATTGACAGATGCAGTTAGAACTCTAAATCAAACACGGTTTGTGCTAGCTTCTTGAAACGTGACACAATACAGTAGTTCTACGTTCTATCTCTAAGGTTTGTTTCCTCTTGATGTAGCCTTAAGCACAGGCTGGCGAATAACTCATTCAATGAAAGGCGTTGTTAGGCTGCCAAAAAACTACAGTCTCCTGAAATCACAACATACATTTTTTCATCCAATCTTCATGATACTTTCAAGTAATGATCAGTACACCAATCCCACTTGGATGCCCAAGTTTCGTTCTCCTACGTTGAAGCATCCGTTTGCAGTAACAGTTTGAATTTTTAGGTTTCACTCTGTTTTCTCCTATATTGACAGATGCAGTTCGAACTCTAAATCAAACACGGTTTGTGCTAGCTTCTTGAAACTTGACACAATACAGTAGTTCTACGTTCTATCTCTAAGGTTTGTTTCCTCTTGATGTAGCCTTAAGCACAGGCTGGCGAATAACTCATTCAATGAAAGGCGTTGTTAGGCTGCCAAAAAACTACAGTCTCCTGAAATCACAACATATATTTTTTTTCCGACCTTCCTGATACTTTCAAATAATGAGCAGTACTCCAATCAAACTTGGATGTCCAAGTTTCGTTCTCCTACATTGAAGCATCCGTTTGCAGTAACAGTTTGAATTTTTAGGTTTCACTGCGTTTTCTTCTATATTGACAGATGCAGTTAGAACACTAAATCAAACACGGTTTGTGCTAGCTTCTTGAAACGTGACACAATACAGTAGTTCTACGTTCTATCTCTAAGGTTTGTTTCCTCTTGATGTAGCCTTAAGCACAGGCTGGCGAATAACTCATTCAATGAAAGGCGTTGTTAGGCTGCCAAAAAACTACAGTCTCCTGAAATCACAACATACATTTTTTCAACCAATCTTCATGATGCTTTCAAGTAATGATCAGTACACCAATCCCACTTGGATGCCCAAGTTTCGTTCTCCTACGTTGAAGCATCCGTTTGCAGTAACAGTTTGAATTTTTAGGTTTCACTCTGTGTTCTCCTATATTGACAGATGCAGTTCGAACTCTAAATCAAACACGGTTTGTGCTAGCTTCTTGAAACTTGACACAATACAGTAGTTCTACGTTCTATCTCTAAGGTTTGTTTCCTCTTGATGTAGCCTTAAGCACAGGCTGGCGAATAACTCATTCAATGAAAGGCGTTGTTAGGCTGCCAAAAAACTACAGTCTCCTGAAATCACAACATATATTTTTTTTCCGACCTTCCTGATACTTTCAAATAATGAGTAGTACTCCAATCAAACTTGGATGTCCAAGTTTCGTTCTCCTACGTTGAAGCATCCGTTTGCAGTAATAGTTTGAATTTTTAGGTTTCACTGCGTTTTCTTCTATATTGACAGATGCAGTTAGAACTCTAAATCAAACACGGTTTGTGCTAGCTTCTTGAAACGTGACACAATACAGTAGTTCTACGTTCTATCTCTAAGGTTTGTTTCCTCTTGATGTAGCCTTAAGCACAGGCTGGCGAATAACTCATTCAATGAAAGGTGTTGTTAGGCTGCCAAAAAACTACAGTCTCCTGAAATCACAACATACATTTTTTCAACCAATCTTCATGATACTTTCAAGTAATGATCAGTACACCAATCCCACTTGGATGCCCAAGTTTCGTTCTCCTACGTTGAAGCATCCGTTTGCAGTAACAGTTTGAATTTTTAGGTTTCACTCTGTTTTCTCCTATATTGACAGATGCAGTTCGAACTCTAAATCAAACACGGTTTGTGCTAGCTTCTTGAAACTTGACACAATACAGTAGTTCTACGTTCTATCTCTAAGGTTTGTTTCCTCTTGATGTAGCCTTAAGCACAGGCTGGCGAATAACTCATTCAATGAAAGGCGTTGTTAGGCTGCCAAAAAACTACAGTCTCCTGAAATCACAACATATATTTTTTTTCCGACCTTCCTGATACTTTCAAATAATGAGCAGTACTCCAATCAAACTTGGATGTCCAAGTTTCGTTCTCCTACGTTGAAGCATCCGTTTGCAGTAACAGTTTGAATTTTTAGGTTTCACTGCGTTTTCTTCTATATTGACAGATGCAGTTAGAACTCTAAATCAAACACGGTTTGTGCTAGCTTCTTGAAACGTGACACAATACAGTAGTTCTACGTTCTATCTCTAAGGTTTGTTTCCTCTTGATGTAGCCTTAAGCACAGGCTGGCGAATAACTCATTCAATGAAAGGCGTTGTTAGGCTGCCAAAAAACTACAGTCTCCTGAAATCACAACATACATTTTTTCAACCAATCTTCATGATACTTTCAAGTAATAATCAGTACACCAATCCCACTTGGATGCCCAAGTTTCGTTCTCCTACGTTGAAGCATCCGTTTGCAGTAACAGTTTGAATTTTTAGGTTTCACTCTGTTTTCTCCTATATTGACAGATGCAGTTCGAACTCTAAATCAAACACGGTTTGTGCTAGCTTCTTGAAACTTGACACAATACAGTAGTTCTACGTTCTATCTCTAAGGTTTGTTTCCTCTTGATGTAGCCTTAAGCACAGGCTGGCGAATAACTCATTCAATGAAAGGCGTTGTTAGGCTGCCAAAAAACTACAGTCTCCTGAAATCACAACATATATTTTTTTTCCGACCTTCCTGATACTTTCAAATAATGAGCAGTACTCCAATCAAACTTGGATGTCCAAGTTTTGTTCTCCTACGTTGAAGCATCCGTTTGCAGTAACAGTTTGAATTTTTAGGTTTCACTCTGTTTTCTTCTATATTGACAGATGCAGTTAGAACTCTAAATCAAACACGGTTTGTGCTAGCTTCTTGAAACGTGACACAATACAGTAGTTCTACGTTCTATCTCTAAGGTTTGTTTCCTCTTGATGTAGCCTAATACAGGGACTCGCGAATAACACTTATATTGAAAGGGGTTGCCAAACTTCCAAAAACTAGAGTCTCCTGAAATCTCAACATACATTTTTTCATCCAATCTTCATGATACTTTCAAGTAATGATCAGTACACCAATCCCACTGGATGCCCAAGTTTCGTTCTCCTACATTGAAGCATCCGTTTGCAGTAACAGTTTGAATTTTTAGGTTTCACTCTGTTTTCTCCTATATTGACAGATGCAGTTCGAACTCTAAATCAAACACGGTTTGTGCTAGCTTCTTGAAACTTGACACAATACAGTAGTTCTACGTTCTATCTCTAAGGTTTGTTTCCTCTTGATGTAGCCTTAAGCACAGGCTGGCGAATAACTCATTCAATGAAAGGCGTTGTTAGGCTGCTAAAAAACTACAGTCTCCTGAAATCAAAACATATATTTTTTATCCGACCTTCCTGATACTTTCAAATAATGAGCAGTACTCCAATCAAACTTGGATGTCCACGTTTCGTTCTCCTACGTTGAAGCATCCGTTTGCAGTAACAGTTTGAATTTTTAGGTTTCACTGCGTTTTCTTCTATATTGACAGATGCAGTTAGAACTCTAAATCAAACACGGTTTGTGCTACCTTCTTGAAACGTGACACAATACAGTAGTTCTACGTTCTATCTCTAAGGTTTGTTTCCTCTTGATGTAGCCTAATACAGGGACTCGCGAATAACACTTATATTGAAAGGGGTTGCCAAACTTCCAAAAACTAGAGTCTCCTGAAATCTCAACATACATATTTTCATCCAATCTTCATGATACTTTCAAGTAATGATCAGTACACCAATCCCAATGGATGCCCAAGTATCGTTCTCCTACGTTGAAGCATCCGTTTGCAGTAACAGTTTGAATTTTTAGGTTTCACTCTGTTTTCTCCTATATTGACAGATGCAGTTCGAACTCTAAATCAAACACGGTTTGTGCTAGCTTCTTGAAACTTGACACAATACAGTAGTTCTAAGTTCTATCTCTAAGGTTTGTTTCCTCTTGATGTAGCCTTAAGCACAGGCTGGCGAATAACTCATTCAATGAAAGGCGTTGTTAGGCTGCCAAAAAACTACAGTCTCCTGAAATCACAACATACATTTTTTCATCCAATCTTCATGATACTTTCAAGTAATGATCAGTACACCAATCCCACTTGGATGCCCAATTTTCGTTCTCCTACGTTGAAGCATCCGTTTGCAGTAACAGTTTGAATTTTTAGGTTTCACTCTGTTTTCTCCTATATTGACAGATGCAGTTCGAACTCTAAATCAAACACGGTTTGTGCTAGCTTCTTGAAACTTGACACAATACAGTAGTTCTACGTTCTATCTCTAAGGTTTGTTTCCTCTTGATGTAGCCTTAAGCACAGGCTGGCGAATAACTCATTCAATGAAAGGCGTTGTTAGGCTGCCAAAAAACTACAGTCTCCTGAAATCACAACATATATATTTTTTTCCGACCTTCCTGATACTTTCAAATAATGAGCAGTACTCCAATCAAACTTGGATGTCCAAGTTTCGTTCTCCTACGTTGAAGCATCCGTTTGCAGTAACAGTTTGAATTTTTAGGTTTCACTGCGTTTTCTTCTATATTGACAGATGCAGTTAGAACTCTAAATCAAACACGGTTTGTGCTAGCTTCTTGAAACGTGACACAATACAGTAGTTCTACGTTCTATCTCTAAGGTTTGTTTCCTCTTGATGTAGCCTAATACAGGGACACGCGAATAACACTTATTTTGAAAGGGATTGCCAAACTTCCAAAAACTAGAGTCTCCTGAAATCTCAACATACATTTTTTTCATCCAATCTTCATGATACTTTCAAGTAATGATCAGTACACCAATCCCACTTGGATGCCCAAGTATCGTTCTCCTACGTTGAAGCATCCGTTTGCAGTAACAGTTTGAATTTTTAGGTTTCACTCTGTTTTCTCCTATATTGACAGATGCAGTTCGAACTCTAAATCAAACACGGTTTTTGCTAGCTTCTTGAAACTTGACACAATACAGTAGTTCTACGTTCTATCTCTAACGTTTGTTTCCTCTTGATGTACCCTTAAGCACAGGCTAGCGAATAACTCATTCAATGAAAGGCGTTGTTAGGCTGCCAAAAAACTACAGTCTCCTGAAATCACAACATACATTTTTTCTTCCAATCTTCATGACACTTTCAAGTAATGATCAGTACACTAATCCCACTTGGATGCCCAAGTTTCGTTCTCCTACGATGAAGCATCCGTTTGCAGTAACAGTTTGAATTTTTAGGTTTCACTCTGTTTTCTCCTATATTGACAGATGCAGTTCGAACTCTAAATCAAACACGGTTTGTGCTAGCTTCTTGAAACTTGACACAATACAGTAGTTCTACGTTCTATCTCTAAGGTTTGTTTCCTCTTGATGTAGCCCTAAGCACAGGATGGCGAATAACTCATTCAATGAAAGGCGTTGTTAGGCTGCCAAAAAACTACAGTCTCCTGAAATCACAACATATATTTTTTTTCCGACCTTCCTGATACTTTCAAATAATGAGCAGTACTCCAATCAAACTTGGATGTCCAAGTTTCGTTCTCCTACGTTGAAGCATCCGTTTGCAGTAACAGTTTGAATTTTTAGGTTTCACTCTGTTTTCTTCTATATTGACAGATGCAGTTAGAACTCTAAGTCAAACACGGTTTGTGCTAGCTTCTTGAAACGTGACACAATACAGTAGTTCTACGTTCTATCTCTTAGGTTTGTTTCCTCTTGATGTAGCCTAATACAGGGACTCGCGAATAACACTTATATTGAAAGGGGTTGCCAAACTTCCAAAAACTAGAGTCTCCTGAAATCTCAACATACATTTTTTCATCCAATCTTCATGATACTTTCAAGTAATGATCAGTACACCAATCCCACTTGGATGCCCAAGTTTCGTTCTCCTACGTTGAAGCATCCGTTTGCAGTAACAGTTTGAATTTTTAGGTTTCACTCTGTTTTCTCCTATATTGACAGATGCAGTTCGAACTCTAAATCAAACACGGTTTGTGCTAGCTTCTTGAAACTTGACACAATACAGTAGTTCTACGTTCTATCTCTAAGGTTTGTTTCCTCTTGATGTAGCCTTAAGCACAGGCTGGCGAATAACTCATTCAATGAAAGGCGTTGGTAGGCTGCTAAAAAACTACAGTCTCCTGAAATCACAACATATATTTTTTTTCCGACCTTCCTGATACTTTCAAATAATGAGCAGTACTCCAATCAAACTTGGATGTCCAAGTTTCGTTCTCCTACGTTGAAGCATCCGTTTGCAGTAACAGTTTGAATTTTTAGGTTTCACTGCGTTTTCTTCTATATTGACAGATGCAGTTAGAACTCTAAATCAAACACGGTTTGTGCTACCTTCTTGAAACGTGACACAATACAGTAGTTCTACGTTCTATCTCTAAGGTTTGTTTCCTCTTGATGTAGCCTAATACAGGGACTCGCGAATAACACTTATATTGAAAGGGGTTGCCAAACTTCCAAAAACTAGAGTCTCCTGAAATCTCAACATACATATTTTCATCCAATCTTCATGATACTTTCAAGTAATGATCAGTACACCAATCCCAATGGATGCCCAAGTATCGTTCTCCTACGTTGAAGCATCCGTTTGCAGTAACAGTTTGAATTTTTAGGTTTCACTCTGTTTTCTCCTATATTGACAGATGCAGTTCGAACTCTAAATCAAACACGGTTTGTGCTAGCTTCTTGAAACTTGACACAATACAGTAGTTCTACGTTCTATCTCTAAGGTTTGTTTCCTCTTGATGTAGCCTTAAGCACAGGCTGGCGAATAACTCATTCAATGAAAGGCGTTGTTAGGCTGCCAAAAATCTACAGTCTCCTGAAATCACAACATACATTTTTTCATCCAATCTTCATGATACTTTCAAGTAATGATCAGTACACCAATCCCACTTGGATGCCCAAGTTTCGTTCTCCTACGTTGAAGCATCCGTTTGCAGTAACAGTTTGAATTTTTAGGTTTCACTGAGTTTTCTTCACTATTGACAGATGTAGTTAGAACTCTAAATCAAACACGGTTTGTGCTAGCTTCTTGAAACTTGACACAATACAGTAGTTCTACGTTCTATCTCTAAGGTTTGTTTCCTCTTGATGTAGCCTTAAGCACAGGCTGGCGAATAACTCATTCAATGAAAGGCGTTGTTAGGCTGCTAAAAAACTACAGTCTCCTGAAATCACAACATATATTTTTTTTCCGACCTTCCTGATACTTTCAAATAATGAGCAGTACTCCAATCAAACTTGGATGTCCAAGTTTCGTTCTCCTACGGTGAAGCATCCGTTTGCAGTAACAGTTTGAATTTTTAGGTTTCACTCTGTTTTCTCCTATATTGACAGATGCAGTTCGAACTCTAAATCAAACACGGTTTGTGCTACCTTCTTGAAACGTGACACAATACAGTAGTTCTACGTTCTATCTCTAAGGTTTGTTTCCTCTTGATGTAGCCTAATACAGGGACTCGCGAATAACACTTATATTGAAAGGGGTTGCCAAACTTCCAAAAACTAGAGTCTCCTGAAATCTCAACATACATATTTTCATCCAATCTTCATGATACTTTCAAGTAATGATCAGTACACCAATCCCAATGGATGCCCAAGTATCGTTCTCCTACGTTGAAGCATCCGTTTGCAGTAACAGTTTGAATTTTTAGGTTTCACTCTGTTTTCTCCTATATTGACAGATGCAGTTCGAACTCTAAATCAAACACGGTTTGTGCTAGCTTCTTGAAACTTGACACAATACAGTAGTTCTACGTTCTATCTCTAAGGTTTGTTTCCTCTTGATGTAGCCTTAAGCACAGGCTGGCGAATAACTCATTCAATGAAAGGCGTTGTTAGGCTGCCAAAAATCTACAGTCACCTGAAATCACAACATACATTTTTTCATCCAATCTTCTAGATACTTTCAAGTAATGATCAGTACACCAATCCCACTTGGATGCCCAAGTTTCGTTCTCCTACGTTGAAGCATCCGTTTGCAGTAACAGTTTGAATTTTTAGGTTTCACTCTCTTTTCTCCTATATTGACAGATGCAGTTCGAACTCTAAATCAAACACGGTTTGTGCTACCTTCTTGAAACGTGACACAATACAGTAGTTCTACGTTCTATCTCTAAGGTTTGTTTCCTCTTGATGTAGCCTAATACAGGGACTCGCGAATAACACTTATATTGAAAGGGGTTGCCAAACTTCCAAAAATTAGAGTCTCCTGAAATCTCAACATACATATTTTCATCCAATCTTCATGATACTTTCAAGTAATGATCAGTACACCAATCCCAATGGATGGCCAAGTATCGTTCTCCTACGTTGAAGCATCCGTTTGCAGTAACAGTTTGAATTTTTAGGTTTCACTCTGTTTTCTCCTATATTGACAGATGCAGTTCGAACTCTAAATCAAACACGGTTTGTGCTAGCTTCTTGAAACTTGACACAATACAGTAGTTCTACGTTCTATCTCTAAGGTTTGTTTCCTCTTGATGTAGCCTTAAGCACAGGCTGGCGAATAACTCATTCAATGAAAGGCGTTGTTAGGCTGCCAAAAAACTACAGTCTCCTGAAATCACAACATATATTTTTTTTCCGACCTTCCTGATACTTTCAAATAATGAGCAGTACTCCAATCAAACTTGGATGTCCAAGTTTCGTTCTCCTACGTTGAAGCATCCGTTTGCAGTAACAGTTTGAATTTTTAGGTTTCACTGTGTTTTCTTCTATATTGACAGATGCAGTTAGAACTCTAAATCAAACACGGTTTGTGCTAGCTTCATGAAACTTGACACAATACAGTAGTTCTACGTTCTATCTCTAAGGTTTGTTTCCTCTTGAGGTAGCCTTAAGCACAGGCTGGCGAATAACTCATTCAATGAAAGGCGTTGTTAGGCTGCCAAAAAACTACAGTCTCCTGAAATCACAACATACATTTTTTCATCCAATCTTCATGATACTTTCAAGTAATGATCAGTACACCAATCCTACTTGGATGCCCTAGTTTCGTTCTCCTACGTTGAAGCATCCGTTTGCAGTAACAGTTTGAATTTTTAGGTTTCACTCTGTTTTCTCCTATATTGACAGATGCAGTTCGAACTCTAAATCAAACACGGTTTGTGCTAGCTTCTTGAAACTTGACACAATACAGTAGTTCTACGTTCTATCTCTAAGGTTTGTTTCCTCTTGATGTAGCCTTAAGCACAGGCTGGCGAATAACTCATTCAATGAAAGGCGTTGTTAGGCTGCCAAAAAACTACAGTCTCCTGAAATCACAACATATATTTTTTTTCCGACCTTCCTGATACTTTCAAATAATGAGCAGTACTCCAATCAAACTTGGATGTCCAAGTTTCGTTCTCCTACGTTGAAGCATCCGTTTGCAGTAACAGTTTGAATTTTTAGGTTTCACTGCGTTTTCTTCACTATTGACAGATGCAGTTAGAACTCTAAATCAAACACGGTTTGTGCTAGCTTCTTGAAACGTGACACAATACAGTAGTTCTACGTTCTATCTCTAAGGTTTGTTTCCTCTTGATGTAGCCTAATACAGGGACTCGCGAATAACACTTATATTGAAAGGGATTGCCAAACTTCCAAAAACTAGAGTCTCCTGAAATCTCAACATACATTTTTTTCATCCAATCTTCATGATACTTTCAAGTAATGATCAGTACACCAATCCCACTTGGATGCCCAAGTATCGTTCTCCTACGTTGAAGCATCCGTTTGCAGTAACAGTTTGAATTTTTAGGTTTCACTCTGTTTTCTCCTATATTGACAGATGCAGTTCGAACTCTAAATCAAACACGGGTTGTGCTAGCTTCTTGAAACTTGACACAATACAGTAGTTCTACGTTCTATCTCTAAGGTTTGTTTCCTCTTGATGTAGCCTTAAGCACAGGCTGGCGAATAACTCATTCAATGAAAGGCGTTGTTAGGCTGCCAAAAAACTACAGTCTCCTGAAATCACAACATATATTTTTTTTCCGACCTTCCTGATACTTTCAAATAATGAGCAGTACTCCAATCAAACTTGGATGTCCAAGTTTCGTTCTCCTACGTTGAAGCATCCGTTTGCAGTAACAGTTTGAATTTTTAGGTTTCACTGCGTTTTCTTCTATATTGACAGATGCAGTTAGAACTCTAAATCAAACACGGTTTGTGCTACCTTCTTGAAACGTGACACAATACAGTAGTTCTACGTTCTATCTCTAAGGTTTGTTTCCTCTTGATGTAGCCTAATACAGGGACTCGCGAATAACACTTATATTGAAAGGGGTTGCCAAACTTCCAAAAACTAGAGTCTCCTGAAATCTCAACATACATATTTTCATCCAATCTTCATGATACTTTCAAGTAATGATCAGTACACCAATCCCAATGGATGGCCAAGTATCGTTCTCCTACGTTGAAGCATCCGTTTGCAGTAACAGTTTGAATTTTTAGGTTTCACTCTGTTTTCTCCTATATTGACAGATGCAGTTCGAACTCTAAATCAAACACGGTTTGTGCTAGCTTCTTGAAACTTGACACAATACAGTAGTTCTACGTTCTATCTCTAAGGTTTGTTTCCTCTTGATGTAGCCTTAAGCACAGGCTGGCGAGTAACTCATTCAATGAAAGGCGTTGTTAGGCTGCCAAAAAACTACAGTCTCCTGAAATCACAACATATATTTTTTTTCCGACCTTCCTGATACTTTCAAATAATGAGCAGTACTCCAATCAAACTTGGATGTCCAAGTTTCGTTCTCCTACGTTGAAGCATCCGTTTGCAGTAACAGTTTGAATTTTTAGGTTTCACTGCGTTTTCTTCTATATTGACAGATGCAGTTAGAACTCTAAATCAAACACGGTTTGTGCTAGCTTCTTGAAACGTGACACAATACAGTAGTTCTACGTTCTATCTCTAACGTTTGTTTCCTCTTGATGTAGCCTTAAGCACAGGCTGGCGAATAACTCATTCAATGAAAGGCGTTGTTAGGCTGCCAAAAAACTACAGTCTCCTGAAATCACAACATACATTTTTTCATCCAATCTTCATGATACTTTCAAGTAATGATCAGTACACCAATCCCACTTGGATGCCCAAGTTTCCTTCTCCTACGTTGAAGCATCCGTTTGCAGTAACAGTTTGAATTTTTAGGTTTCACTCTGTTTTCTCCTATATTGACAGATGCAGTTCGAACTCTAAATCAAACACGGTTTGTGCTAGCTTCTTGAAACATGACACAATACAGTAGTTCTACGTTCTATCTCTAAGGTTTGTTTGCTCTTGATGTAGCCTTAAGCACAGGCTGGCGAATAACTCATTCAATGAAAGACGTTGTTAGGCTGCCAAAAAACTACAGTCTCCTGAAATCACAACATATATTTTTTTTCCGACCTTCCTGATACTTTCAAATAATGAGCAGTACTCCAATCAAACTTGGATGTCCAAGTTTCGTTCTCCTACGTTGAAGCATCCGTTTGCAGTAACAGTTTGAATTTTTAGGTTTCACTCTGTTTTCTCCTATATTGACAGATGCAGTTCGAACTCTAAATCAAACACGGTTTGTGCTAGCTTCTTGAAACTTGACGCAATACAGTAGTTCTACGTTCTATCTCTAAGGTTTGTTTCCTCTTGATGTAGCCTAATACAGGGACTCGCGAATAACACTTATATTGAAAGGGGTTGCCAAACTTCCAAAAACTAGAGTCTCCTGAAATCTCAACATACATTTTTTCATCCAATCTTCATGATACTTTCAAGTAATGATCAGTACACCAATCCCACTTGGATGCCCAAGTTTCGTTCTCCTACGTTGAAGCATCCGTTTGCAGTAACAGTTTGAATTTTTAGGTTTCACTCTGTTTTCTCCTATATTGACAGATGCAGTTCGAACTCTAAATCAAACACGGTTTGTGCTAGCTTCTTGAAACTTGACACAATACAGTAGTTCTACGTTCTATCTCTAAGGTTTGTTTCCTCTTGATGTAGCCTTAATCACAGGCTGGCGAATAACTCATTCAATGAAAGGCGTTGTTGGCTGCCAAAAAACTACAGTCTCCTGAAATCACAACATATATTTTTTTTTCGGACCTTTCTGATACTTTCAAATAATGAGCAGTAGTCCAATCAATCTTGGATGTCCAAGTTTCGTTCTCCTACGTTGAAGCATCCGTTTGCAGTAACAGTTTGAATTTTTAGGTTTCACTGCGTTTTCTTCTATATTGACAGATGCAGTTAGAACTCTAAATCAAACACGGTTTCTGCTAGCTTCTTGAAACGTGACACAATACAGTAGTTCTACGTTCTATCTCTAAGGTTTGTTTCCTCTTGATATAGCCTTAAGCACAGGCTGGCGAATAACTCATTCAATGAAAGGCGTTGTTAGGCTGCCAAAAAACTACAGTCTCCTGAAATCACAACATACATTTTTTCATCCAATCTTCATGATACTTTCAAGTAATGATCAGTACACCAATCCCACTTGGATGCCCAAGTTTCGTTCTCCTACGTTGAAGCATCCGTTTGCAGTAACAGTTTGAATTTTTAGGTTTCACTCTCTTTTTTCCTATATTGACAGATGCAGTTCGAACTCTAAATCAAACACGGTTTGTGCTAGCTTCTTGAAACTTGACACAATACATTAGTTCTACGTTCTATCTCTAAGATTTGTTTCCTCTTGATGTAGCCTTAAGCACATGCTGGCGAATAACTCATTCAATGAAAGGCGTTGTTAGGCTGCCAAAAAACTACAGTCTCCTGAAATCACAACATATATTTTTTTTCCGACCTTCCTGATACTTTCAAATAATGAGCAGTACTCCAATCAAACTTGGATGTCCAAGTTTCGTTCTCCTATGTTGAAGCATCCGTTTGCAGTAACAGTTTGAATTTTTAGGTTTCACTCTGTTTTCTTCTATATTGACAGATGCAGTTAGAACTCTAAATCAAACACGGTTTGTGCTAGCTTCTTGAAACGTGACACAATACAGTAGTTCTACGTTCTATCTCTAAGGTTTGTTTCCTCTTGATGTAGCCTAATACAGGGACTCACGAATAACACTTATATTGAAATGGTTGCCAAACTTCCAAAAACTAGAGTCTCCTGAAATCTCAACATACATTATTTCATCCAATCTTCCTGATATGTTCAAGTAATGATCAGTACACCAATCCCACTTGGATGCCCAAGTTTCGTTCTCCTACGTTGAAGCATCCGTTTGCAGTAACAGTTTGAATTTTTAGGTTTCACTCTGTTTTCTCCTATATTGACAGCTGCAGTTCGAACTCTAAATCAAACACGGTTTGTGCTAGCTTCATGAAACTTGACACAATACAGTAGTTCTACGTTCTATATCTAAGGTTTGTTTCCTCTTGATGTAGCCTTAAGCAGAGACTGGCGAATAACTCACTCAATGAAAGGCGTTGTTAGGCTGCCAAAAAACTACAGTCTCCTGAAATCACAACACATATTTTTTTTCCGACCTTCATGATACTTTCAAGTAATGAGCAGTACACAAATCAACCTTGGATGTCCAAGTTTCTTTCTCCTACATTGAAGCATTCGTTTGCAGTAACAGTATGATTTTTTTAGTTTCACTGCGTTTTCTTCTATATTGACAGATGCAGTTCGAACTCTAAATCAAACACGGTTTGTGCTAGCTTCCTGAAACTTGACACAATACAGTAGTTCTACGTTCTATCTCTAAGGTTTGTTTCCTCTTGATGTAGCCTAATACAGGGACTCGCGAATAACACTTATATTGAAAGGGGTTGCCAAACTTCCAAAAACTAGAGTCTCCTGAAATCTCAACATATATTTTTTCATCCAATCTTCATGATACTTTCACGTAATGATCAGTACACCAATCCCACTTGGATGCCCAAGTTTCGTTCTCCTACGTTGAAGCATCCGTTTGCAGTAACAGTTTGAATTTTTAGGTTTCACTCTGTTTTCTCCTATATTGACAGCTGCATTTCGAACTCTAAATCAAACACGGTTTGTGCTAGCTTCTTGAAACTTGACACAATACAGTAGTTCTACGTTCTATCTCTAAGGTTTGTTTCCTCTTGATGTAGCCTTAAGCACAGGCTGGCGAATAACTCATTCAATGAAAGGCGTTGTTAGGCTGCCAAAAAATTACAGTCTCCTGAAATCACAACATACATTTTTTCATCCAATCTTCATGATACTTTCAAGTAATGATCAGTACACCAATCCCACTTGGATGCCCAAGTTTCGTTCTCCTACGTTGAAGCATCCGTTTGCAGTAACAGTTTGAATTTTTAGGTTTCACTCTGTTTTCTCCTATATTGACAGATGCAGTTCGAACTCTAAATCAAACACGGTTTGTGCTAGCTTCTTGAAACTTGACACAATACAGTAGTTCTACGTTCTATCTCTAAGGTTTGTTTCCTCTTGATGTAGCCTTAAGCACAGGCTGGCGAATAACTCATTCAATGAAAGGCGTTGTTAGGCTGCCAAAAAACTACAGTCTCCTGAAATCACAACATACATTTTTTCATCCAATCTTCATGATACTTTCAAGTAATGATCAGTACACCAATCCCACTTGGATGCCCAAGTTTCGTTCTCCTACGTTGAAGCATCCGTTTGCAGTAACAGTTTGAATTTTTAGGTTTCACTCTGTTTTCTCCTATATTGACAGATGCAGTTCGAACTCTAAATCAAACACGGTTTGTGCTAGCTTCTTGAAACTTGAACAATACAGTAGTTCTACGTTCTATCTCTAAGGTTTGTTTCCTCTTGATGTAGCCTTAAGCACAGGCTGGCGAATAACTCATTCAATGAAAGGCGTTGTTAGGCTGCCAAAAAACTACAGTCTCCTGAAATCACAACATATATTTTTTTTCCGACCTTCCTGATACTTTCAAATAATGAGCAGTACTCCAATCAAACTTGGATGTCCAAGTTTCGTTCTCCTACGTTGAAGCATCCGTTTGCAGTAACAGTTTGAATTTTTAGGTTTCACTGCGTTTTCTTCTATATTGACAGATGCAGTTAGAACTCTAAATCAAACACGGTTTGTGCTAGCTTCTTGAAACGTGACACAATACAGTAGTTCTACGTTCTATCTCTAAGGTTTGTTTCCTCTTGATGTAGCCTAATACAGGGACTCGCGAATAACACTTATATTGAAAGGGGTTGCCAAACTTCCAAAAACTAGAGTCTCCTGAAATCTCAACATACATATTTTCATCCAATCTTCATGATACTTTCAAGTAATGATCAGTACACCAATCCCACTTGGATGCCCTAGTTTCGTTCTCCTACGTTGAAGCATCCGTTTGCAGTAACAGTTTGAATTTTTAGGTTTCACTCTGTTTTCTCCTATATTGACAGATGCAGTTCGAACTCTAAATCAAACACGGTTTGTGCTAGCTTCTTGAAACTTGACACAATACAGTAGTTCTACGTTCTATCTCTAAGGTTTGTTTCCTCTTGATGTAGCCTTAAGCACAGGCTGGCGAATAACTCATTCAATGAAAGGCGTTGTTAGGCTGCCAAAAAACTACAGTCTCCTGAAATCACAACATATATTTTTTTTCCGACCTTCCTGATACTTTCAAATAATGAGCAGTACTCCAATCAAACTTGGATGTCCAAGTTTCGTTCTCCTACGTTGAAGCATCCGTTTGCAGTAACAGTTTGAATTTTTAGGTTTCACTGCGTTTTCTTCTATATTGACAGATGCAGTTAGAACTCTAAATCAAACACGGTTTGTGCTAGCTTCTTGAAACGTGACACAATACAGTAGTTCTACGTTCTATCTCTAAGGTTTGTTTCCTCTATGTAGCCTAATACAGGGACTCGCGAATAACACTTATATTGAAAGGGATTGCCAAACTTCCAAAAACTAGAGTCTCCTGAAATCTCAACATACATTTTTTTCATCCAATCTTCATGATACTTTCAAGTAATGATCAGTACACCAATCCCACTTGGATGCCCAAGTATCGTTCTCCTACGTTGAAGCATCCGTTTGCAGTAACAGTTGGAAATTTTAGGTTTCACTCTGTTTTCTCCTATATTGACAGATGCAGTTCGAACTCTAAATCAAACACGGTTTGTGCTAGCTTCTTGAAACTTGACACAATACAGTAGTTCTACGTTCTATCTCTAAGGTTTGTTTCCTCTTGATGTAGCCTTAAGCACAGGCTGGCGAATAACTCATTCAATGAAAGGCGTTGTTAGGCTGCCAAAAAATTACAGTCTCCTGAAATCACAACATATATTTTTTTTCCGACCTTCCTGATACTTTCAAATAATGAGCAGTACTCCAATCAAACTTGGATGTCCAAGTTTCGTTCTCCTACGTTGAAGCATCCGTTTGCAGTAACAGTTTGAATTTTTAGGTTTCACTGCGTTTTCTTCTATATTGACAGATGCAGTTAGAACTCTAAATCAAACACGGTTTGTGCTAGCTTCTTGAAACGTGACACAATACAGTAGTTCTACGTTCTATCTCTAAGGTTTGTTTCCTCTTGATGTAGCCTTAAGCACAGGCTGGCAAATAACTCATTCAATGAAAGGCGTTGTTAGGCTGCCAAAAAACTACAGTCTCCTGAAATCACAACATACATTTTTTCATCCAATCTTCATGATACTTTCAAGTAATGATCAGTACACCAATCCGACTTGGATGCCCAAGTTTCGTTCTCCTACGTTGAAGCATCCGTTTGCAGTAACAGTTTGAATTTTTAGGTTTCACTCTGTTTTCTCCTATATTGACAGATGCAGTTCGAACTCTAAATCAAACACGGTTTGTGCTAGCTTCTTGAAACTTGACACAATACAGTAGTTCTACGTTCTATCTCTAAGGTTTGTTTCCTCTTGATGTAGCCTTAAGCACAAGCTGGCGAATAACTCATTCAATGAAAGGCGTTGTTAGGCTGCCAAAAAACTACAGTCTCCTGAAATCACAACATATATTTTTTTCCGACCTTCCTGATACTTTCAAATAATGAGCAGTACTCCAATCAAACTTGGATGTCCAAGTTTCGTTCTCCTACGTTGAAGCATCCGTTTGCAGTAACAGTTTGAATTTTTAGGTTTCACTCTGTTTTCTTCTATATTGACAGATGCAGTTTGAACTCTAAATCAAACACGGTTTGTGCTAGCTTCATGAAACTTGACACAATACAGTAGTTCTACGTTCTATCTCTAAGGTTTATTTCCTCTTGATGTAGCCTTAAGCAGAGACTGGCGAATAACTCACTCAATGAAAGGCGTTGTTAGGCTGCCAAAAAACTACAGTCTCCTGAAATCACAACACATATTTTTTTTCCGACCTTCATGATACTTTCAAGTAATGAGCAGTACACAAATCAAACTTGGATGTCCAAGTTTCGTTCTCCTACGTTGAAGCATTCGTTTGCAGTAACAGTATGAATTTTTTAGTTTCACTGCGTTTTCTTCTATATTGACAGATGCAGTTCGAACTCTAAATCAAACACGGTTTGTGCTAGCTTCCTGAAACTTGACACAATACAGTAGTTCTACGTTCTATCTCTAAGGTTTGTTTCCTCTTGATGTAGAATAATGCAGGGACTGGCGAATAACACTTATATTGAAAGGGGTTCCCAAACTTCCAAAAACTAGAGTCTCCTGAAATCTCAACATATATTTTTTCATCCAATCTTCATGATACTTTCAAGTAATGATCAGTACACCAATCCCACTTGGATGCCCAAGTTTCGTTCTCCTACGTTGAAGCATCCGTTTGCAGTAACAGTTTGAATTTTTAGGTTTCACTCTGTTTTCTCCTATATTGACAGCTGCAGTTTGAACTCTAAATCAAACACGGTTTGTGCTAGCTTCTTGAAACTTGACACAATACAGTAGTTCTACGTTCTATCTCTAAGGTTTGTTTCCTCTTGATGTAGCCTTAAGCACAGGCTGGCGAATAACTCATTCAATGAAAGGCGTTGTTAGGCTGCCAAAAAACTACAGTCTCCTGAAATCACAACATACATTTTTTCATCCAATCTTCATGATACTTTCAAGTAATGATCAGTACACCAATCCCACTTGGATGCCCAAGTTTCGTTCTCCTAAGTTGAAGCATCCGTTTGCAGTAACAGTTTGAATTTTTAGGTTTCACTCTGTTTTCTCCTATATTGACAGATGCAGTTCGAACTCTAAATCAAACACGGTTTGTGCTAGCTTCTTGAAACTTGACACAATACAGTAGTTCTACGTTCTATCTCTAAGGTTTGTTTCCTCTTGATGTAGCCTTAAGCACAGGCTGGCGAATAACTCATTCAATGAAAGGCGTTGTTAGGCTGCCAAAAAACTACAGTCTCCTGAAATCACAACATATATTTTTTTTCCGACCTTCCTGATACTTTCAAATAATGAGCAGTACTCCAATCAAACTTGGATGTCCAAGTTTCGTTCTCCTACGTTGAAGCATCCGTTTGCAGTAACAGTTTGAATTTTTAGGTTTCACTGCGTTTTCTTCTATATTGACAGATGCAGTTAGAACTCTAAATCAAACACGGTTTGTGCTAGCTTCTTGAAACGTGACACAATACAGTAGTTCTACGTTCTATCTCTAAGGTTTGTTTCCTCTATGTAGCCTAATACAGGGACTCGCGAATAACACTTATATTGAAAGGGATTGCCAAACTTCCAAAAACTAGAGTCTCCTGAAATCTCAACATACATTTTTTTCATCCAATCTTCATGATACTTTCAAGTAATGATCAGTACACCAATCCCACTTGGATGCCCAAGTATCGTTCTCCTACGTTGAAGCATCCGTTTGCAGTAACAGTTTGAAATTTTAGGTTTCACTCTGTTTTCTCCTATATTGACAGATGCAGTTCGAACTCTAAATCAAACACGGTTTGTGCTAGCTTCTTGAAACTTGACACAATACAGTAGTTCTACGTTCTATCTCTAAGGTTTGTTTCCTCTTGATGTAGCCTTAAGCACAGGCTGGCGAATAACTCATTCAATGAAAGGCGTTGTTAGGCTGCCAAAAAATTACAGTCTCCTGA
Source organism: Callospermophilus lateralis (assembly GCF_048772815.1). Classification (NCBI taxonomy): domain Eukaryota; kingdom Metazoa; phylum Chordata; class Mammalia; order Rodentia; family Sciuridae; genus Callospermophilus; species Callospermophilus lateralis. The sequence goes on from NW_027514083.1 coordinate 68,866, forward strand.
AATCACAACATATATTTTTTTTCCGACCTTCCTGATACTTTCAAATAATGAGCAGTACTCCAATCAAACTTGGATGTCCAAGTTTCGTTCTCCTACGTTGAAGCATCCGTTTGCAGTAACAGTTTGAATTTTTAGGTTTCACTGCGTTTTCTTCTATATTGACAGATGCAGTTAGAACTCTAAATCAAACACGGTTTGTGCTAGCTTCTTGAAACGTGACACAATACAGTAGTTCTACGTTCTATCTCTAAGGTTTGTTTCCTCTTGATGTAGCCTTAAGCACAGGCTGGCAAATAACTCATTCAATGAAAGGCGTTGTTAGGCTGCCAAAAAACAACAGTCTCCTGAAATCACAACATACATTTTTTCATCCAATCTTCATGATACTTTCAGGTAATGATCAGTACACCAATCCGACTTGGATGCCCAAGTTTCGTTCTCCTACGTTGAAGCATCCGTTTGCAGTAACAGTTTGAATTTTTAGGTTTCACTCTGTTTTCTCCTATATTGACAGATGCAGTTCGAACTCTAAATCAAACACGGTTTGTGCTAGCTTCTTGAAACTTGACACAATACAGTAGTTCTACGTTCTATCTCTAAGGTTTGTTTCCTCTTGATGTAGCCTTAAGCACAAGCTGGCGAATAACTCATTCAATGAAAGGCGTTGTTAGGCTGCCAAAAAACTACAGTCTCCTGAAATCACAACATATATTTTTTTCCGACCTTCCTGATACTTTCAAATAATGAGCAGTACTCCAATCAAACATGGATGTCCAAGTTTCGCTCTCCTACGTTGAAGCATCCGTTTGCAGTAACAGTTTGAATTTTTAGGTTTCACTCTGTTTTCTTCTATATTGACAGATGCAGTTAGAACTCTAAATCAAACACGGTTTGTGCTAGCTTCTTGAAACGTGACACAATACAGTAGTTCTACGTTCTATCTCTAAGGTTTGTTTCCTCTTGATGTAGCCTTAAGCACAGGCTGGCAAATAACTCATTCAATGAAAGGCGTTGTTAGGCTGCCAAAAAACTACAGTCTCCTGAAATCACAACATACATTTTTTCATCCAATCTTCATGATACTTTCAAGTAATGATCAGTACACCAATCCGACTTGGATGCCCAAGTTTCGTTCTCCTACGTTGAAGCATCCGTTTGCAGTAACAGTTTGAATTTTTAGGTTTCACTCTGTTTTCTCCTATATTGACAGATGCAGTTCGAACTCTAAATCAAACACGGTTTGTGCTAGCTTCTTGAAACTTGACACAATACAGTAGTTCTACGTTCTATCTCTAAGGTTTGTTTCCTCTTGATGTAGCCTTAAGCACAAGCTGGCGAATAACTCATTCAATGAAAGGCGTTGTTAGGCTGCCAAAAAACTACAGTCTCCTGAAATCACAACATATATTTTTTTCCGACCTTCCTGATACTTTCAAATAATGAGCAGTACTCCAATCAAACATGGATGTCCAAGTTTCGTTCTCCTACGTTGAAGCATCCGTTTGCAGTAACAGTTTGAATTTTTAGGTTTCACTCTGTTTTCTTCTATATTGACAGATGCAGTTAGAACTCTAAATCAAACACGGTTTGTGCTAGCTTCTTGAAACGTGACACAATACAGTAGTTCTACGTTCTATCTCTAAGGTTTGTTTCCTCTTGATGTAGCCTAATACAGGGACTCGCGAATAACACTTATATTGAAAGGGGTTGCCAAACTTCCAAAAACTAGAGTCTCCTGAAATCTCAACATACATTATTTCATCCAATCTTCCTGATATGTTCAAGTAATGATCAGTACACCAATCCCACTTGGATGCCCAAGTTTCGTTCTCCTACGTTGAAGCATCCGTTTGCAGTAACAGTTTGAATTTTTAGGTTTCACTCTGTTTTCTCCTATATTGACAGCTGCAGTTCGAACTCTAAATCAAACACGGTTTGTGCTAGCTTCATGAAACTTGACACAATACAGTAGTTCTACGTTGTATCTCTAAGGTTTGTTTCCTCTTAATGTAGCCTTAAGCAGAGACTGGCGAATAACTCACTCAATGAAAGGCGTTGTTAGGCTGCCAAAAAACTACAGTCTCCTGAAATCACAACATATATTTTTTTCCGACCTTCATGATACTTTCAAGTAATGAGCAGTACACAAATCAAACTTGGATGTCCAAGTTTCGTTCTCCTACGTTGAAGCATTCGTTTGCAGTAACAGTATGAATTTTTTAGTTTCACTGCGTTTTCTTCTATATTGACAGATGCAGTTAGAACTCTAAATCAAACACGGTTTGTGCTAGCTTCTTGAAACTTGACACAATACAGTAGTTCTACGTTCTATCTCTAAGGTTTGTTTCCTCTTGATGTAGCCTTAAGCACAGACTGGCGAATAACTCATTCAATGAAAGGCGTTGTTAGGCTGCCAAAAAACTACAGTCTCCTGAAATAACAACATATATTTTTTTTCCGACCTTCCTGATATGTTCAAATAATGAGCAGTACACCCATCAAACTTGGATGCCCCAGTTTCGTTCTCCTACGTTGAAGCATCCATTTGCAGTAACAGTTTGAATTTTTAGGTTTCACTGCGTTTTCTTCTATATTGACAGATGCAGTTAGAACTCTAAATCAAACACGGTTTGTGCTAGCTTCCTGAAACTTGACACAATACAGTAGTTCTACGTTCTATCTCTAAGGTTTGTTTCCTCTTGATGTAGCCTAATGCAGGGACTGGCGAATAACACTTATATTGAAAGGGGTTGCCAAACTTCCAAAAACTAGAGTCTCCTGAAATCTCAACATATATTTTTTCATCCAATCTTCATGATACTTTCAAGTAATGATCAGTACACGAATCCCACTTGGATGCCCAAGTTTCGTTCTCCTACGTTGAAGCATCCGTTTGCAGTAACAGTTTGAATTTTTAGGTTTCACTCTGTTTTCTCCTATATTGACAGCTGCAGTTCGAACTCTAAATCAAACACGGTTTGTGCTAGCTTCTTGAAACTTGACACAATACAGTAGTTCTACGTTCTATCTCTAAGGTTTGTTTCCTCTTGATGTAGCCTTAAGCACAGGCTGGCGAATAACTCATTCAATGAAAGGCGTTGTTAGGCTGCCAAAAAACTACAGTCTCCTGAAATCACAACATATATTTTTTTTTCCGACCTTCCTGATACTTTCAAATAATGAGCAGTACTCCAATCAAACTTGGATGTCCAAGTTTCGTTCTCCTACGTTGAAGCATCCGTTTGCAGTAACAGTTTGAATTTTTAGGTTTCACTGCGTTTTCTTCTATATTGACAGATGCAGTTAGAACTCTAAATCAAACACGGTTTGTGCTAGCTTCCTGAAACGTGACACAATACAGTAGTTCTACGTTCTATCTCTAAGGTAGGTTTCCTCTTGATGTAGCCTAATACAGGGACTCGCGAATAACACTTATATTGAAAGGGATTGCCAAACTTCCAAAAACTAGAGTCTCCTGAAATCTCAACATACATTTTTTTCATCCAATCTTCATGATACTTTCAAGTAATGATCAGTACACCAATCCCACTTGGATGCCCAAGCTTCGTTCTCCTACGTTGAAGCATCCGTTTGCAGTAACAGTTTGAATTTTTAGGTTTCACTCTGTTTTCTCCTATATTGACAGATGCAGTTCGAACTCTAAATCAAACACGGTTTGTGCTAGCTTCTTGAAACTTGACACAATACAGTAGTTCTACGTTCTATCTCTAAGGTTTGTTTCCTCTTGATGTAGCCTTAAGCACAGGCTGGCGAATAACTCATTCAATGAAAGGCGTTGTTAGGCTGCCAAAAAACTACAGTCTCCTGAAATCACAACATATATTTTTTTTCCGACCTTCCTGATACTTTCAAATAATGAGCAGTACTCCAATCAAACTTGGATGTCCAAGTTTCGTTCTCCTACGTTGAAGCATCCGTTTGCAGTAACAGTTTGAATTTTTAGGTTTCACTGCGTTTTCTTCTATATTGACAGATGCAGTTCGAACTCTAAATCAAACACGGTTTGTGCTAGCTTCTTGAAACGTGACACAATACAGTAGTTCTACGTTCTATCTCTAAGGTTTGTTTCCTCTTGATGTAGCCTTAAGCACAGGCTGGCGAATAACTCATTCAATGAAAGGCGTTGTTACGCTGCCAAAAAACTACAGTCTCCTGAAATCACAACATACATTTTTTCATCCAATCTTCATGATACTTTCAAGTAATGATCAGTACACCAATCCCACTTGGATTCCCAAGTTTCGTTCTCCTACGTTGAAGCATCCGTTTGTAGTAACAGTTTGAATTTTTAGGTTTCACTCTGTTTTCTCCTATATTGACAGATGCAGTTCGAACTCTAAATCAAACACGGTTTGTGCTAGCTTCTTGAAACTTGACACAATACAGTAGTTCTACGTTCTATCTCTAAGGTTTGTTTCCTCTTGATGTAGCCTTAAGCACAGACTGGCGAATAACTCATTCAATGAAAGGCGTTGTTAGGCTGCCAAAAAACTACAGTCTCCTGAAATAACAACATATATTTTTTTTCCGACCTTCCTGATATGTTCAAATAATGAGCAGTACACCCATCAAACTTGGATGCCCCAGTTTCGTTCTCCTACGTTGAAGCATCCATTTGCAGTAACAGTTTGAATTTTTAGGTTTCACTGCGTTTTCTTCTATATTGACAGATGCAGTTCGAACTCTAAATCAAACACGGTTTGTGCTAGCTTCCTGAAACTTGACACAATACAGTAGTTCTACGTTCTATCTCTAAGGTTTGTTTCCTCTTGATGTAGCCTAATGCAGGGACTGGCGAATAACACTTATATTGAAAGGGGTTGCCAAACTTCCAAAAACTAGAGTCTCCTGAAATCTCAACATATATTTTTTCATCCAATCTTCATGATACTTTCAAGTAAAGATCAGTACACCAATCCCACTTGGATGCCCAAGTTTCGTTCTCCTACGTTGAAGCATCCGTTTGCAGTAACAGTTTGAATTTTTAGGTTTCACTCTGTTTTCTCCTATATTGACAGCTGCAGTTCGAACTCTAAATCAAACACGGTTTGTGCTAGCTTCTTGAAACTTGACACAATACAGTAGTTCTACGTTCTATCTCTAAGGTTTGTTTCCTCTTGATGTAGCCTTAAGCACAGGCTGGCGAATAACTCATTCAATGAAAGGCGTTGTTAGGCTGCCAAAAAACTACAGTCTCCTGAAATCACAACATACATTTTTTCATCCAATCTTCATGATACTTTCAAGTAATGATCAGTACACCAATCCCACTTGGATGCCCAAGTTTCATTCTCCTACGTTGAAGCATCCGTTTGCAGTAACAGTTTGAATTCTTAGGTTTCACTGCGTTTTCTTCTATATTGACAGATGCAGTTAGAACTCTAAATCAAACACGGTTTGTGCTAGCTTCTTGAAACGTGACACAACACAGTAGTTCTACGTTCTATCTCTAAGGTAGGTTTCCTCTTGATGTAGCCTAATACAGGGACTCGCGAATAACACTTATATTGAAAGGGATTGCCAAACTTCCAAAAACTAGAGTCTCCTGAAATCTCAACATACATTTTTTTCATCCAATCTTCATGATACTTTCAAGTAATGATCAGTACACCAATCCCACTTGGATGCCCAAGTTTCGTTCTCCTACGTTGAAGCATCCGTTTGCAGTAACAGTTTGAATTTTTAGGTTTCACTCTGTTTTCTCCTATATTGACAGATGCAGTTCGAACTCTAAATCAAACACGGTTTGTGCTAGCTTCTTGAAACTTGACACAATACAGTAGTTCTACGTTCTATCTCTAAGGTTTGTTTCCTCTTGATGTAGCCTTAAGCACAGGCTGGCGAATAACTCATTCAATGAAAGGCGTTGTTAGGCTGCCAAAAAACTACAGTCTCCTGAAATCACAACATATATTTTTTTTCCGACCTTCCTGATACTTTCAAATAATGAGCAGTACTCCAATCAAACTTGGATCTCCAAGTTTCGTTCTCCTACGTTGAAGCATCCGTTTGCAGTAACAGTTTGAATTTTTAGGTTTCACTGCGTTTTCTCCTATATTGACAGATGCAGTTCGAACTCTAAATCAAACACGGTTTGTGCTAGCTTCTTGAAACGTGACACAATACAGTAGTTCTACGTTCTATCTCTAAGGTTTGTTTCCTCTTGATGTAGCCTTAAGCACAGGCTGGCGAATAACTCATTCAATGAAAGGTGTTGTTAGGCTGCCAAAAAACTACAGTCTCCTGAAATCACAACATACATTTTTTCATCCAATCTTCATGATACTTTCAAGTAATGATCAGTACACCAATCCCACTTGGATGCCCAAGTTTCGTTCTCCTACGTTGAAGCATTAGTTTGCAGTAACAGTTTGAATTTTTAGGTTTCACTGCATTTTCTTCTATATTGACAGATGCAGTTCGAACTCTAAATCAAACACGGTTTGTGCTAGCTTCTTGAAACTTGACACAATACAGTAGTTCTACGTTCTATCTCTAAGGTTTGTTTCCTCTTGATGTAGCCTTAAGCACAGGCTGGCGAATAACTCATTCAATGAAAGGCGTTGTTAGGCTGCCAAAAAACTACAGTCTCCTGAAATCACAACATACATTTTTTCATCCAATCTTCATGATACTTTCAAGTAATGATCAGTACACCAATCCCACTTGGATGCCCAAGTTTCGTTCTCCTACGTTGAAGCATCCGTTTGCAGTAACAGTTTGAATTTTTAGGTTTCACTCTCTTTTCTCCTATATTGACAGATGCAGTTCGAACTCTAAATCAAACACGGTTTGTGCTAGCTACTTGAAACTTGACACAATACAGTAGTTCTACGTTCTATCTCTAAGGTTTGTTTCCTCTTGATGTAGCCTTAAGCACAGGCTGGCGAATAACTCATTCAATGAAAGGCGTTGTTAGGCTGCCAAAAAACTACAGTCTCCTGAAATCACAACATACATTTTTTCATCCAATCTTCATGATACTTTCAAGTAATGATCAGTACACCAATCCGACTTGGATGCCCAAGTTTCGTTCTCCTACGTTGAAGCATCCGTTTGCAGTAACAGTTTGAATTTTTAGGTTTCACTCTGTTTTCTTCTATATTGACAGATGCAGTTAGAACTCTAAATCAAACACGGTTTGTGCTAGCTTCTTGAAACGTGACACAATACAGTAGTTCTACGTTCTATCCCTAAGGTTTGTTTCCTCTTGATGTAGCCTAATACAGGGACTCGCGAATAACACTTATATTGAAAGGGGTTGCCAAACTTCCAAAAACTAGAGTCCCTGAAATCTCAACATACATTATTTCATCCAATCTTCCTGATATGTTCAAGTAATGATCAGTACACCAATCCCACTTGGATGCCCAAGTTTCGTTCTCCTACGTTGAAGCATCCGTTTGCAGTAACAGTTTGAATTTTTACGTTTCACTCTGTTTTCTCCTATATTGACAGCTGCAGTTCGAACTCTAAATCAAACACGGTTTGTGCTAGCTTCATGAAACTTGACACAATACAGTAGTTCTACGTTCTATCTCTAAGGTTTGTTTCCTCTTGATGTAGCCTAATACAGGGACTCGCGAATAACACTTATATTGAAAGGGGTTGCCAAACTTCCAAAAACTAGAGTCTCCTGAAATCTCAACATACATATTTTCATCCAATCTTCATGATACTTTCAAGTAATGATCAGTACACCAATCCCACTTGGATGCCCAAGTATCGTTCTCCTACGTTGAAGCATCCGTTTGCAGTAACAGTTTGAATTTTTAGGTTTCACTCTGTTTTCTCCTATATTGACAGATGCAGTTCGAACTCTAAATCAAACACGGTTTGTGCTAGCTTCTTGAAACTTCACACAATACAGTAGTTCTACGTTCTATCTCTAAGGTTTGTTTCCTCTTGATGTAGCCTTAAGCACAGGCTGGCGAATAACTCATTCAATGAAAGGCGTTGTTAGGCTGCCAAAAAACTACAGTCTCCTGAAATCACAACATACATTTATTCATCCAATCTTCATGATACATTCAAGTAATGATCAGTACACCAATCCCACTTGGATGCCCAAGTTTCGTTCTCCTACGTTGAAGCATCCGTTTGCAGTAACAGTTTGAATTTTTAGGTTTCACTCTGTTTTCTCCTATATTGACAGATGCACTTCGAACTCTAAATCAAACACGGTTTGTGCTAGCTTCTTGAAACTTGACACAGTACAGTAGTTCTACGTTCTATCTCTAAGGTTTGTTTCCTCTTGATGTAGCCTTAAGCACAGGCTGGCGAATAACTCATTCAATGAAAGGCGTTGTTAGGCTGCCAAAAAACTACAGTCTCCTGTAATCACAACATATATTTTTTTTCCGACCTTCCTGATACTTTCAAATAATGAGCAGTACTCCAATCAAACGTGGATGTCCAAGTTTCGTTCTTCTACGTTGAAGAATCCGTTTGCAGTAACAGTTTGAATTTTTAGGTTTCACTGCGTTTTCTTCTATATTGACAGATGCAGTTAGAACTCTAAATCAAACACGGTTTGTGCTAGCTTCTTGAAACGTGACACAATATAGTAGTTCTACGTTCTATCTCTAAGGTTTGTTTCCTCTTGATGTAGCCTAATACAGGGACTCGCGAATAACACTTATATTGAAAGGGATTGCCAAACTTCCAAAAACTAGAGTCTCCTGAAATCTCAACATACATTTTTTTCATCCAATCTTCATGATACTTTCAAGTAATGATCAGTACACCAATCCCACTTGGAGGCCCAAGTATCGTTCTCCTACGTTGAAGCATCCGTTTGCAGTAACAGTTTGAATTTTTAGGTTTCACTCTGTTTTTTTCCTATATTGACAGATGCAGTTCGAACTCTAAATCAAACACGGTTTGTGCTAGCTACTTGAAACTTGACACAATACAGTAGTTCTACGTTCTATCTCTAAGGTTTGTTTCCTCTTGATGTAGCCTTAAGCACAGGCTGGCGAATAACTCATTCAATGAAAGGCGTTGTTAGGCTGCCAAAAATCTACAGTCTCCTGAAATCACAACATATATTTTTTTTCCGACCTTCCTGATACTTTCAAATAATGAGCAGTACTCCAATCAAACTTGGATGTCCAAGTTTCGTTCTCCTACGTTGAAGCATCCGTTTGCAGTAACAGTTTGAATTTTTAGGTTTCACTGCGTTTTCTTCTATATTGACAGATGCAGTTAGAACTCTAAATCAAACACGGTTTGTGCTAGCTTCTTGAAACGTGACACAATACAGTAGTACTACGTTCTATCTCTAAGGTTTGTTTCCTCTTGATGTAGCCTTAAGCACAGGCTGGCGAATAACTCATTCAATGAAAGGCGTTGTTAGGCTGCCAAAAAACTACAGTCTCCTGAAATCACAACATACATTTTTTCATCCAATCTTCATGATACTTTCAAGTAATGATCAGTACACCAATCCCACTTGGATGCCCAAGTTCGTTCTCCTACGTTGAAGCATCCGTTTGCAGTAACAGTTTGAATTTTTAGGTTTCACTCTCTTTTCTCCTATATTGACAGATGCAGTTCGAACTCTAAATCAAACACGGTTTGTGCTAGCTACTTGAAACTTGACACAATACAGTAGTTCTACGTTCTATCTCTAAGGTTTGTTTCCTCTTGATGTAGCCTTAAGCACAGGCTGGCGAATAACTCATTCAATGAAAGGCGTTGTTAGGCTGCCAAAAAACTACAGTCTCCTGAAATCACAACATACATTTTTTCATCCAATCTTCATGATACTTTCAAGTAATGATCAGTACACCAATCCCACTTGGATGCCCAAGTTTCGTTCTCCTACGTTGAAGCATCCGTTTGCAGTAACAGTTTGAATTTTTAGGTCTCACTCTGTTTTCTTCTATATTGACAGATGCAGTTAGAACTCTAAATCAAACACGGTTTGTGCTAGCTTCTTGAAACGTGACACAATACAGTAGTTCTACGTTCTATCTCTAAGGTTTGTTTCCTCTTGATGTAGCCTAATACAGGGACTCGCGAATAACACTTATATTGAAAGGGGTTGCCAAACTTCCAAAAACTAGAGTCTCCTGAAATCTCAACATACATTATTTCATCCAATCTTCCTGATATGTTCAAGTAATGATCAGTACACCAATCCCACTTGGATGCCCAAGTTTCGTTCTCCTACGTTGAAGCATCCGTTTGCAGTAACAGTTTGAATTTTTAGGTTTCACTCTGTTTTCTCCTATATTGACAGCTGCAGTTCGAACTCTAAATCAAACACGGTTTGTGCTAGCTTCATGAAACTTGACACAATACAGTAGTTCTACGTTCTATCTCTAAGGTTTGTTTCCTCTTGATGTAGCCTAATACAGGGACTCGCGAATAACACTTATATTGAAAGGGGTTGCCAAACTTCCAAAAACTAGAGTCTCCTGAAATCTCAACATACATATTTTCATCCAATCTTCATGATACTTTCAAGTAATGATCAGTACACCAATCCCACTTGGATGCCCAAGTATCGTTCTCCTACGTTGAAGCATCCGTTTGCAGTAACAGTTTGAATTTTTAGGTTTCACTCTGTTTTCTCCTATATTGACAGATGCAGTTCGAACTCTAAATCAAACACGGTTTGTGCTAGCTTCTTGAAACTTGACACAATACAGTAGTTCTACGTTCTATCTCTAAGGTTTGTTTCCTCTTGATGTAGCCTTAAGCACAGGCTGGCGAATAACTCATTCAATGAAAGGCGTTGTTAGGCTGCCAAAAAACTACAGTCTCCTGAAATCACAACATACATTTTTTCATCCAATCTTCATGATACTTTCAAGTAATGATCAGTACACCAATCCCACTTGGATGCCCAAGTTTCGTTCTCCTACTTTGAAGCATCCGTTTGCAGTAACAGTTTGAATTTTTAGGTTTCACTCTGTTTTCTCCTATATTGACAGATGCACTTCGAACTCTAAATCAAACACGGTTTGTGCTAGCTTCTTGAAACTTGACACAGTACAGTAGTTCTACGTTCTATCTCTAAGGTTTGTTTCCTCTTGATATAGCCTTAAGCACAGGCTGGCGAATAACTCATTCAATGAAAGGCGTTGTTAGGCTGCCAAAAAACTACAGTCTCCTGAAATCACAACATATATTTTTTTTCCGACCTTCCTGATACTTTCAAATAATGAGCAGTACTCCAATCAAACGTGGATGTATAAGTTTCGTTCTCCTACATTGAAGCATCCGTTTGCAGTAACAGTTTGAATTTTTAGGTTTCACTGCGTTTTCTTCTATATTGACAGATGCAGTTAGAACTCTAAATCAAACATGGTTTGTGCTAGCTTCTTGAAACGTGACACAATACAGTAGTTCTACGTTCTATCTCTAAGGTTTGTTTCCTCTTGATGTAGCCTAATACAGGGACTCGCGAATAACACTTATAATGAAAGGGATTGCCAAACATCCAAAAACTAGAGTCTCCTGAAATCTCAACATACATTTTTTTCATCCAATCTTCATGATACTTTCAAGTAATGATCAGTACACCAATCCCACTTGGATGCCCAAGTATCGTTCTCCTACGTTGAAGCATCCGTTTGCAGTAACAGTTTGAATTTTTAGGTTTCACTCTGTTTTCTCCTATATTGACAGATGCAGTTCGAACTCTAAATCAAACACGGTTTGTGCTAGCTTCTTGAAACTTGACACAATACAGTAGTTCTACGTTCTATCTATAAGGTTTGTTTCCTCTTGATGTAGCCTTAAGCACAGGCTGGCGAATAACTCATTCAATGAAAGGCGTTGTTAGGCTGCCAAAAATCTACAGTCTCCTGAAATCACAACATATATTTTTTTTCCGACCTTCCTGATACTTTCAAATAATGAGCAGTACTCCAATCAAACTTGGATGTCCAAGTTTCGTTCTCCTACGTTGAAGCATCCGTTTGCAGTAACAGTTTGAATTTTTAGGTTTCACTGCGTTTTCTTCTATATTGACAGATGCAGTTAGAACTCTAAATCAAACACGGTTTGTGCTAGCTTCTTGAAACGTGACACAATACAGTAGTACTACGTTCTATCTCTAAGATTTGTTTCCTCTTGATGTAGCCTTAAGCACAGGCTGGCGAATAACTCATTCAATGAAAGGCGTTGTTAGGCTGCCAAAAAACTACAGTCTCCTGAAATCACAACATACATTTTTTCATTTAATCTTCATGATACTTTCAAGTAATGATCAGTACACCAATCCCACTTGGATGCCCAAGTTTCGTTCTCCTACATTGAAGCATCCGTTTGCAGTAACAGTTTGAATTTTTAGGTTTCACTCTGTTTTCTCCTATATTGACAGATGCAGTTCGAACTCTAAATCAAACACGGTTTGTTCTAGCTACTTGAAACTTGACACAATACAGTAGTTCTACGTTCTATCTCTAAGGTTTGTTTCCTCTTGATGTAGCCTTAAGCACAGGCTGGTGAATAACTCATTCAATGAAAGGCGTTGTTAGGCTGCCAAAAATCTACAGTCTCCTGAAATCACAACATATATTTTTTTTCCGACCTTCCTGATACTTTCAAATAATGAGCAGTACTCCAATCAAACTTGGATGTCCAAGTTTCGTTCTCCTACGTTGAAGCATCCGTTTGCAGTAACAGTTTGAATTTTTAGGTTTCACTGCGTTTTCTTCTATATTGACAGATGCAGTTAGAACTCTAAATCAAACACGGTTTGTGCTAGCTTCTTGAAACGTGACACAATACAGTAGTACTACGTTCTATCTCTAAGGTTTGTTTCCTCTTGATGTAGCCTTAAGCACAGGCTGGCGAATAACTCATTCAATGAAAGGCGTTGTTAGGCTGCCAAAAAACTACAGTCTCCTGAAATCACAACATACATTTTTTCATCCAATCTTCATGATACTTTCAAGTAATGATCAGTACACCAATCCCACTTGGATGCCCAAGTTTCGTTCTCCTACGTTGAAGCATCCGTTTGCAGTAACAGTTTGAATTTTTAGGTTTCACTCTGTTTTCTTCTATATTGACAGATGCAGTTCGAACTCTAAATCAAACACGGTTTGTGCTAGCTTCTTGAAACGTGACACAATACAGTAGTTCTACGTTCTATCTCTAAGGTTTGTTTCCTCTTGATGTAGCCTAATACAGGGACTCGCGAATAACACTTATATTGAAAGGGGTTGCCAAACTTCCAAAAACTAGAGTCTCCTGAAATCTCAACATACATTATTTCATCCAATCTTCCTGATATGTTCAAGTAATGATCAGTACACCAATCCTACTTGGATGCCCAAGTTTCGTTCTCCTACGTTGAAGCATCCGTTTGCAGTAACAGTTTGAATTTTTAGGTTTCACTCTGTTTTCTCCTATATTGACAGCTGCAGTTCGAACTCTAAATCAAACACGGTTTGTGCTAGCTTCATGAAACTTGACACAATACAGTAGTTCTACGTTCTATCTCTAAGGTTTGTTTCCTCTTGATGTAGCCTAATACAGGGACTCGCGAATAACACTTATATTGAAAGGGGTTGCCAAACTTCCAAAAACTAGAGTCTCCTGAAATCTCAACATACATATTTTCATCCAATCTTCATGATACTATCAAGTAATGATCAGTACACCAATCCCACTTGGATGCCCAAGTATCGTTCTCCTACGTTGAAGCATCCGTTTGCAGTAACAGTTTGAATTTTTAGGTTTCACTCTGTTTTCTCCTATATTGACAGATGCAGTTCGAACTCTAAATCAAACACGGTTTGTGCTAGCTTCTTGAAACTTGACACAATACAGTAGTTCTACGTTCTATCTCTAAGGTTTGTTTCCTCTTGATGTAGCCTTAAGCACAGGCTGGCGAATAACTCATTCAATGAAAGGCGTTGTTAGGCTGCCAAAAAACTACAGTCTCCTGAAATCACAACATACATTTTTTCATCCAATCTTCATGATACTTTCAAGTAATGATCAGTACACCAATCCCACTTGGATGCCCAAGTTTCGTTCTCCTACGTTGAAGCATCTGTTTGCAGTAACAGTTTGAATTTTTAGGTTTCACTCTGTTTTCTCCTATATTGACAGATGCACTTCGAACTCTAAATCAAACACGGTTTGTGCTAGCTTCTTGAAACTTGACACAGTACAGTAGTTCTACGTTCTATCTCTAAGGTTTGTTTCCTCTTGATGTAGCCTTAAGCACAGGCTGGCGAATAACTCATTCAATGAAAGGCGTTGTTAGGCTGCCAAAAAACTACAGTCTCCTGAAATCACAACATATATTTTTTTTCCGACCTTCCTGATACTTTCAAATAATGAGCAGTACTCCAATCAAACGTGGATGTCCAAGTTTCGTTCTCCTACGTTGAAGCATCCGTTTGCAGTAACAGTTTGAATTTTTAGGTTTCACTGCGTTTACTTCTATATTGACAGATGCAGTTAGAACTCTAAATCAAACACGGTTTGTGCTAGCTTCTTGAAACGTGACACAGTACAGTAGTTCTACGTTCTATCTCTAAGGTTTGTTTCCTCTTGATGTAGCCTAATACAGGGACTCGCGAATAACACTTATATTGAAAGGGGTTGCCAAACTTCCAAAAACTAGAGTCTCCTGAAATCTCAACATACATTATTTCATCCAATCTTCCTGATATGTTCAAGTAATGATCAGTACACCAATCCTACTTGGATGCCCAAGTTTCGTTCTCCTACGTTGAAGCATCCGTTTGCAGTAACAGTTTGAATTTTTAGGTTTCACTCTGTTTTCTCCTATATTGACAGCTGCAGTTCGAACTCTAAATCAAACACGGTTTGTGCTAGCTTCATGAAACTTGACACAATACAGTAGTTCTACGTTCTATCTCTAAGGTTTGTTTCCTCTTGATGTAGCCTAATACAGGGACTCGCGAATAACACTTATATTGAAAGGGGTTGCCAAACTTCCAAAAACTAGAGTCTCCTGAAATCTCAACATACATATTTTCATCCAATCTTCATGATACTATCAAGTAATGATCAGTACACCAATCCCACTTGGATGCCCAAGTATCGTTCTCCTACGTTGAAGCATCCGTTTGCAGTAACAGTTTGAATTTTTAGGTTTCACTCTGTTTTCTCCTATATTGACAGATGCAGTTCGAACTCTAAATCAAACACGGTTTGTGCTAGCTTCTTGAAACTTGACACAATACAGTAGTTCTACGTTCTATCTCTAAGGTTTGTTTCCTCTTGATGTAGCCTTAAGCACAGGCTGGCGAATAACTCATTCAATGAAAGGCGTTGTTAGGCTGCCAAAAAACTACAGTCTCCTGAAATCACAACATACATTTTTTCATTTAATCTTCATGATACTTTCAAGTAATGATCAGTACACCAATCCCACTTAGATGCCCAAGTTTCGTTCTCCTACATTGAAGCATCCGTTTGCAGTAACAGTTTGAATTTTTAGGTTTCACTCTGTTTTCTCCTATATTGACAGATGCAGTTCGAACTCTAAATCAAACACGGTTTGTTCTAGCTACTTGAAACTTGACACAATACAGTAGTTCTACGTTCTATCTCTAAGGTTTGTTTCCTCTTGATGTAGCCTTAAGCACAGGCTGGTGAATAACTCATTCAATGAAAGGCGTTGTTAGGCTGCCAAAAATCTACAGTCTCCTGAAATCACAACATATATTTTTTTTCCGACCTTCCTGATACTTTCAAATAATGAGCAGTACTCCAATCAAACTTGGATGTCCAAGTTTCGTTCTCCTACGTTGAAGCATCCGTTTGCAGTAACAGTTTGAATTTTTAGGTTTCACTGCGTTTTCTTCTATATTGACAGATGCAGTTAGAACTCTAAATCAAACACGGTTTGTGCTAGCTTCTTGAAACGTGACACAATACAGTAGTACTACGTTCTATCTCTAAGGTTTGTTTCCTCTTGATGTAGCCTTAAGCACAGGCTGGCGAATAACTCATTCAATGAAAGGCGTTGTTAGGCTGCCAAAAAACTACAGTCTCCTGAAATCACAACATACATTTTTTCATCCAATCTTCATGATACTTTCAAGTAATGATCAGTACACCAATCCCACTTGGATGCCCAAGTTTCGTTCTCCTACGTTGAAGCATCCGTTTGCAGTAACAGTTTGAATTTTTAGGTTTCACTCTGTTTTCTTCTATATTGACAGATGCAGTTCGAACTCTAAATCAAACACGGTTTGTGCTAGCTTCTTGAAACGTGACACAATACAGTAGTTCTACGTTCTATCTCTAAGGTTTGTTTCCTCTTGATGTAGCCTAATACAGGGACTCGCGAATAACACTTATATTGAAAGGGGTTGCCAAACTTCCAAAAACTAGAGTCTCCTGAAATCTCAACATACATTATTTCATCCAATCTTCCTGATATGTTCAAGTAATGATCAGTACACCAATCCCACTTGGATGCCCAAGTTTCGTTCTCCTACGTTGAAGCATCCGTTTGCAGTAACAGTTTGAATTTTTAGGTTTCACTCTGTTTTCTCCTATATTGACAGATGCACTTCGAACTCTAAATCAAACACGGTTTGTGCTAGCTTCTTGAAACTTGACACAGTACAGTAGTTCTACGTTCTATCTCTAAGGTTTGTTTCCTCTTGATGTAGCCTTAAGCACAGGCTGGCGAATAACTCATTCAATGAAAGGCGTTGTTAGGCTGCCAAAAAACTACAGTCTCCTGAAATCACAACATATATTTGTTTTCCGACCTTCCTGATACTTTCAAATAATGAGCAGTACTCCAATCTAACGTGGATGTCCAAGTTTTGTTCTCCTACGTTGAAGCATCCGTTTGCAGTAACAGTTTGAATTTTTAGGTTTCACTGCATTTTCTTCTATATTGACAGATGCAGTTAGAACTCTAAATCAAACACGGTTTGTGCTAGCTTCTTGAAACGTGACACAGTACAGTAGTTCTACGTTCTATCTCTAAGGTTTGTTTCCTCTTGATGTAGCCTAATACAGGGACTCGCGAATAACACTTATATTGAAAGGGATTGCCAAACTTCCAAAAACTAGAGTCTCCTGAAATCTCAACATTCATTTTTTTCATCCAATCTTCATGATAATTTCAAGTAATGATCAGTACACCAATCCCACTTGGATGCCCAAGTATCGTTCTCCTATGTTGAAGCATCCGTTTGCAGTAACAGTTTGAATTTTTAGGTTTCACTGCGTTTTCTTCTATATTGACAGATGCAGTTAGAACTCTAAATCAAACACGGTTTGTGCTAGCTTCTTGAAACGTGACACAATACAGTAGTACTACGTTCTATCTCTAAGGTTTGTTTCCTCTTGATGTAGCCTTAAGCACAGGCTGGCGAATAACTCATTCAATGAAAGGCGTTGTTAGGCTGCCAAAAATCTACAGTCTCCTGAAATCACAACATACATTTTTTCATCCAATCTTCATGATACTTTCAAGTAATGATCAGTACACCAATCCCACTTGGATGCCCAAGTTTCGTTCTCCTACGTTGAAGCATCCGTTTGCAGTAACAGTTTGAATTTTTAGGTTTCACTCTCTTTTCTCCTATATTGACAGATGCAGTTCGAACTCTAAATCAAACACGGTTTGTGCTAGCTACTTGAAACTTGACACAATATAGTAGTTCTACGTTCTATCTCTAAGGTTTGTTTCCTCTTGATGTAGCCTTAAGCACAGGCTGGCGAATAACTCATTCAATGAAAGGCGTTGTTAGGCTGCCAAAAAACTACAGTCTCCTGAAATCACAACATACATTTTTTCATCCAATATTCATGATACTTTCAAGTAATGATCAGTACACCAATCCCACTTGGATGCCCAAGTTTCGTTCTCCTACGTTGAAGCATCCGTTTGCAGTAACAGTTTGAATTTTTAGGTTTCACTCTGTTTTCTTCTATATTGACAGATGCAGTTAGAACTCTAAATCAAACACGGTTTGTGCTAGCTTCTTGAAACGTGACACAATACAGTAGTTCTACGTTCTATCTCTAAGGTTTGTTTCCTCTTGATGTAGCCTAATACAGGGACTCGCGAATAACACTTATATTGAAAGGGGTTGCCAAACTTCCAAAAACTAGAGTCTCCTGAAATCTCAACATACATTATTTCATCCAATCTTCCTGATATGTTCAAGTAATGATCAGTACACCAATCCTACTTGGATGCCCAAGTTTCGTTCTCCTACGTTGAAGCATCCGTTTGCAGTAACAGTTTGAATTTTTAGGTTTCACTCTGTTTTCTCCTATATTGACAGCTGCAGTTCGAACTCTAAATCAAACACGGTTTGTGCTAGCTTCATGAAACTTGACACAATACAGTAGTTCTACGTTCTATCTCTAAGGTTTGTTTCCTCTTGATGTAGCCTAATACAGGGACTCGCGAATAACACTTATATTGAAAGGGGTTGCCAAACTTCCAAAAACTAGAGTCTCCTGAAATCTCAACATACATATTTTCATCCAATCTTCATGATACTATCAAGTAATGATCAGTACACCAATCCCACTTGGATGCCCAAGTATCGTTCTCCTACGTTGAAGCATCCGTTTGCAGTAACAGTTTGAATTTTTAGGTTTCACTCTGTTTTCTCCTATATTGACAGATGCAGTTCGAACTCTAAATCAAACACGGTTTGTGCTAGCTTCTTGAAACTTGACACAATACAGTAGTTCTACGTTCTATCTCTAAGGTTTGTTTCCTCTTGATGTAGCCTTAAGCACAGGCTGGCGAATAACTCATTCAATGAAAGGCGTTGTTAGGCTGCCAAAAAACTACAGTCTCCTGAAATCACAACATACATTTTTTCATCCAATCTTCATGATACTTTCAAGTAATGATCAGTACACCAATCCCACTTGGATGCCCAAGTTTCGTTCTCCTACGTTGAAGCATCTGTTTGCAGTAACAGTTTGAATTTTTAGGTTTCACTCTGTTTTCTCCTATATTGACAGATGCACTTCGAACTCTAAATCAAACACGGTTTGTGCTAGCTTCTTGAAACTTGACACAGTACAGTAGTTCTACGTTCTATCTCTAAGGTTTGTTTCCTCTTGATGTAGCCTTAAGCACAGGCTGGCGAATAACTCATTCAATGAAAGGCGTTGTTAGGCTGCCAAAAAACTACAGTCTCCTGAAATCACAACATATATTTTTTTTCCGACCTTCCTGATACTTTCAAATAATGAGCAGTACTCCAATCAAACGTGGATGTCCAAGTTTCGTTCTCCTACGTTGAAGCATCCGTTTGCAGTAACAGTTTGAATTTTTAGGTTTCACTGCGTTTTCTTCTATATTGACAGATGCAGTTAGAACTCTAAATCAAACACGGTTTGTGCTAGCTTCTTGAAACGTGACACAGTACAGTAGTTCTACGTTCTATCTCTAAGGTTTGTTTCCTCTTGATGTAGCCTAATACAGGGACTCGCGAATAACACTTATATTGAAAGGGATTGCCAAACTTCCAAAAACTAGAGTCTCCTGAAAACTCAACATACATTTTTTTCATCCAATCTTCATGATAATTTCAAGTAATGATCAGTACACCAATCCCACTTGGATGCCCAAGTATCGTTCTCCTATGTTGAAGCATCCGTTTGCAGTAACAGTTTGAATTTTTAGGTTTCACTCTGTTTTCTCCTATATTGACAGATGCAGTTCGAACTCTAAATCAAACACGGTTTGTGCTAGCTTCTTGAAACTTGACACAATACAGTAGTTCTACGTTCTATCTCTAAGGTTTGTTTCCTCTTGATGTAGCCTTAAGCACAGGCTGGCGAATAACTCATTCAATGAAAGGCGTTGTTAGGCTGCCAAAAATCTACAGTCTCCTGAAATCACAACATATATTTTTTTTCCGACCTTCCTGATACTTTCAAATAATGAGCAGTACTCCAATCAAACTTGGATGTCCAAGTTTCGTTCTCCTACGTTGAAGCATCCGTTTGCAGTAACAGTTTGAATTTTTAGGTTTCACTGCGTTTTCTTCTATATTGACAGATGCAGTTAGAACTCTAAATCAAACACGGTTTGTGCTAGCTTCTTGAAACGTGACACAATACAGTAGTACTACGTTCTATCTCTAAGGTTTGTTTCCTCTTGATGTAGCCTTAAGCACAGGCTGGCGAATAACTCATTCAATGAAAGGCGTTGTTAGGCTGCCAAAAAACTACAGTCTCCTGAAATCACAACATACATTTTTTCATCCAATCTTCATGATACTTTCAAGTAATGATCAGTACACCAATCCCACTTGGATGCCCAAGTTTCGTTCTCCTACGTTGAAGCATCCGTTTGCAGTAACAGTTTGAATTTTTAGGTTTCACTCTCTTTTCTCCTATATTGACAGATGCAGTTCGAACTCTAAATCAAACACGGTTTGTGCTAGCTACTTGAAACTTGACACAATATAGTAGTTCTACGTTCTATCTCTAAGGTTTGTTTCCTCTTGATGTAGCCTTAAGCACAGGCTGGCGAATAACTCATTCAATGAAAGGCGTTGTTAGGCTGCCAAAAAACTACAGTCTCCTGAAATCACAACATACATTTTTTCATCCAATCTTCATGATACTTTCAAGTAATGATCAGTACACCAATCCCACTTGGATGCCCAAGTTTCGTTCTCCTACGTTGAAGCATCCGTTTGCAGTAACAGTTTGAATTTTTAGGATTCACTCTGTTTTCTTCTATATTGACAGATGCAGTTAGAACTCTAAATCAAACACGGTTTGTGCTAGCTTCTTGAAACGTGACACAATACAGTAGTTCTACGTTCTATCTCTAAGGTTTGTTTCCTCTTGATGTAGCCTAATACAGGGACTCGCGAATAACACTTATATTGAAAGGGGTTGCCAAACTTCCAAAAACTAGAGTCTCCTGAAATCTCAACATACATTATTTCATCCAATCTTCCTGATATGTTCAAGTAATGATCAGTACACCAATCCCACTTGGATGCCCAAGTTTCGTTCTCCTACGTTGAAGCATCCGTTTGCAGTAACAGTTTGAATTTTTAGGTTTCACTCTGTTTTCTCCTATATTGACAGCTGCAGTTCGAACTCTAAATCAAACACGGTTTGTGCTAGCTTCATGAAACTTGACACAATACAGTAGTTCTACGTTCTATCTCTAAGGTTTGTTTCCTCTTGATATAGCCTAATACAGGGACTCGCGAATAACACTTATATTGAAAGGGGTTGCCAAACTTCCAAAAACTAGAGTCTCCTGAAATCTCAACATACATATTTTCATCCAATCTTCATGATACTTTCAAGTAATGATCAGTACACCAATCCCACTTGGATGCCCAAGTATCGTTCTCCTACGTTGAAGCATCCGTTTGCAGTAACAGTTTGAATTTTTAGGTTTCACTCTGTTTTCTCCTATATTGACAGATGCAGTTCGAACTCTAAATCAAACACGGTTTGTGCTAGCTTCTTGAAACTTGACACAGTACAGTAGTTCTACGTTCTATCTCTAAGGTTTGTTTCCTCTTGATGTAGCCTTAAGCACAGGCTGGCGAATAACTCATTCAATGAAATGCGTTGTTAGGCTGCCAAAAAACTACAGTCTCCTGAAATCACAACATATATTTTTTTTCCGACCATCCTGATACTTTCAAATAATGAGCAGTACTCCAATCAAACTTGGATGTCCAAGTTTCGTTCTCCTACGTTGAAGCATCCGTTTGCAGTAACAGTTTGAATTTTTAGGTTTCACTGCGTTTTCTTCTATATTGACAGATGCAGTTAGAACTCTAAATCAAACACGGTTTGTGCTAGCTTCTTGAAACGTGACACAATACAGTAGTTCTACGTTCTATCTCTAAGGTTTGTTTCCTCTTGATGTAGCCTAATACAGGGACTCGCGAATAACACTTATATTGAAAGGGAATGCCAAACTTCCAAAAACTAGAGTCTCCTGAAATCTCAACATACATTTTTTTCATCCAATCTTCATGATACTTTCAAGTAATGATCAGTACACCAATCCCACTTGGATGCCCAAGTTTCGTTCTCCTACGTTGAAGCATCCGTTTGCAGTAACAGTTTGAATTTTTAGGTTTCACTCTGTTTTCTCCTATATTGACAGATGCAGTTCGAACTCTAAATCAAACACGGTTTGTGCTAGCTTCTTGAAACTTGACACAATACAGTAGTTCTACGTTCTATCTCTAAGGTTTGTTTCCTCTTGATGTAGCCTTAAGCACAGGCTGGCGAATAACTCATTCAATGAAAGGCGTTGTTAGGCTGCCAAAAAACTACAGTCTCCTGAAATCACAACATATATTTTTTTTCCGACCTTCCGGATACTTTCAAATAATGAGCAGTACTCCAATCAAACTTGGATGTCCAAGTTTCGTTCTCCTACGTTGAAGCATCCGTTTGCAGTAACAGTTTGAATTTTTATTTTTCACTGCGTTTTCTTCTATATTGACAGATGCAGTTAGAACTCTAAATCAAACACGGTTTGTGCTAGCTTATTGAAACGTGACACAATACAGTAGTTCT
This sequence comes from Callospermophilus lateralis, assembly GCF_048772815.1. NCBI lineage: Eukaryota > Metazoa > Chordata > Mammalia > Rodentia > Sciuridae > Callospermophilus > Callospermophilus lateralis. The sequence goes on from NW_027514083.1 coordinate 91,399, forward strand.
ACGTTCTATCTCTAAGGTTTGTTTCCTCTTGATGTAGCCTTAAGCACAGGCTGGCGAATAACTCATTCAATGAAAGGCGTTGTTAGGCTGCCAAAAAACTACAGTCTCCTGAAATCACAACATACATTTTTTCATCCAATCTTCATGATACTTTCAAGTAATGATCAGTACACCAATCCCACTTGGATGCCCAAGTTTCGTTCTCCTACGTTGAAGCATCCGTTTGCAGTAACAGTTTGAATTTTTAGGTTTCACTCTCTTTTCTCCTATATTGACAGATGCAGTTCGAACTCTAAATCAAACACGGTTTGTGCTAGCTACTTGAAACTTGACACAATACAGTAGTTCTACGTTCTATCTCTAAGGTTTGTTTCCTCTTGATGTAGCCTTAAGCACAGGCTGGCGAATAACTCATTCAATGAAAGGCGTTGTTAGGCTGCCAAAAAACTACAGTCTCCTGAAATCACAACATATATTGTTTTTCCGACCTTCCTGATATGTTCAAATAATGAGCAGTACACCCATCAAACTGGATGCCCAAGTTTCGTTCTCCTACGATGAAGCATCCGTTTGCAGTAACAGTTTGAATTTTTAGGTTTCACTGCGTTTTCTTCTATATTGACAGATGCAGTTCGAACTCTAAATCAAACACGGTTTGTGCTAGCTTCCTGAAACTTGACACAATACAGTAGTTCTACGTTCTATCTCTAAGGTTTGTTTCCTCTTGATGTAGCCTAATGCAGGGACTGGCGAATAACACTTATATTGAAAGGGGTTGCCAAACTTCCAAAAACTAGAGTCACCTGAAATCTCAACATATATTTTTTCATCCAATCTTCATGATACTTTCAAGTAATGATCAGTACACCAATCCCACTTGGATGCCCAAGTTTCGTTCTCCTACGTTGAAGCATCCGTTTGCAGTAACAGTTTGAATTTTTAGGTTTCTCTCTGTTTTCTCCTATATTGACAGCTGCAGTTCGAACTCTAAATCAAACACGGTTTGTGCTAGCTTCTTGAAACTTGACACAATACAGTAGTTCTACGTTCTATCTCTAAGGTTTGTTTCCTCTTGATGTAGCCTTAAGCACAGGCTGGCGAATAACTCATTCAATGAAAGGCGTTGTTAGGCTGCCAAAAAACTACAGTCTCCTGAAATCACAACATATATTTTTTTCCGACCTTCCTGTTACTTTCAAATAATGAGCAGTACTCCAATCAAACTTGGATGTCCAAGTTTCGTTCTCCTACGTTGAAGCATCCGTTTGCAGTAACAGTTTGAATTTTTAGGTTTCACTGCGTTTTCTTCTATATTGACAGATGCAGTTAGAACTCTAAATCAAACACGGTTTGTGCTAGCTTCTTGAAACGTGACACAATACAGTAGTTCTACGTTCTATCTCTAAGGTTTGTTTCCTCTTGATGTAGCCTTAAGCACAGGCTGGCGAATAACTCATTCAATGAAAGGCGTTGTTAGTCTGCCAAAAAACTACAGTCTCCTGAAATCACAACATACATTTTTTCATCCAATCTTCATGATACTTTCAAGTAATGATCAGTACACCAATCCCACTTGGATGCCCAAGTTTCGTTCTCCTACGTTGAAGCATCCGTTTGCAGTAACAGTTTGAATTTTTAGGTTTCACTCTGTTTTCTCCTATATTGACAGATGCAGTTCAAACTCTAAATCAAACACGGTTTGTGCTAGCTTCTTGAAACTTGACACAATACAGTAGTTCTACGTTCTATCTCTAAGGTTTGTTTCCTCTTGATGTAGCCTTAAGCACAGGCTGGCGAATAACTCATTCAATGAAAGGCGTTGTTAGGCTGCCAAAAAACTAAAGTCTCCTGAAATCACAACATATATTTTTTTTCCGACCGTCCTGATACTTTCAAATAATGAGCAGTACTCCAATCAAACTTGGATGTCCAAGTTTCATTCTCCTACGTTGAAGCATCCGTTTGCAGTAACAGTTTGAATTTTTAGGTTTCACTGCGTTTTCTTCTATATGGACAGATGCAGTTAGAACTCTAAATCAAACACGGTTTGTGCTAGCTTCTTGAAACGTGACACAATACAGTAGTTCTACGTTCTATCTCTAAGGATTGTTTCCTCTTGATGTAGCCTAATACAGGTACTCGCGAATAACACTTATATTGAAAGGGGTTGCCAAACTTCCAAAAACTAGAGTCTCCTGAAATCTCAACATACATTTTTTCATCCAATCTTCATGATACTTTCAAGTAATGATCAGTACACCAATCCCACTTGGATGCCCAAGTTTCGTTCTCCTACGTTGAAGCATCCGTTTGCAGTAACAGTTTGAATTTTTAGGTTTCACTCTGTTTTCTCCTATATTGACAGATGCAGTTCGAACTCTAAATCAAACACGGTTTGTGCTAGCTTCTTGAAACTTGACACAATACAGTAGTTCTACGTTCTATCTCTAAGGTTTGTTTCCTCTTGATGTAGCCTTAAGCACAGGCTGGCGAATAACTCATTCAATGAAAGGCGTTGTTAGGCTGCCAAAAAACTACAGTCTCCTGAAATCACAACATATATTTTTTTTCCGACCTTCCTGATACTTTCAAATAATGAGCAGTACTCCAATCAAACTTGGATGTCCAAGTTTCGTTCTCCTACGTTGAAGCATCCGTTTGCAGTAACAGTTTGAATTTTTAGGTTTCACTGCGTTTTCTTCTATATTGACAGATGCAGTTAGAACTCTAAATCAAACACGGTTTGTGCTAGCTTCTTGAAACGTGACACAATACAGTAGTTCTACGTTCTATCTCTAAGGTTTGTTTCCTCTTGATGTAGCCTTAAGCACAGGCTGGCGAATAACTCATTCAATGAAAGGCGTTGTTAGGCTGCCAAAAAACTACAGTCTCCTGAAATCACAACATACATTTTTTCATCCAATCTTCATGATACTTTCAAGTAATGATCAGTACACCAATCCCACTTGGATGCCCAAGTTTCGTTCTCCTACGTTGAAGCATCCGTTTGCAGTAACAGTTTGAATTTTTAGGTTTCACTCTGTTTTCTCCTATATTGACAGATGCAGTTCGAACTCTAAATCAAACACGGTTTGTGCTAGCTTCTTGAAACTTGACACAATACAGTAGTTCTACGTTCTATCTCTAAGGTTTGTTTCCTCTTGATGTAGCCTTAAGCACAGGCTGGCGAATAACTCATTCAATGAAAGGCGTTGTTAGGCTGCCAAAAAACTACAGTCTCCTGAAATCACAACATATATTTTTTTTCCGACCTTCCTGATACTTTCAAATAATGAGCAGTACTCCAATCAAACTTGGATGTCCAAGTTTCGTTCTCCTACGTAGAAGCATCCGTTTGCAGTAACAGTTTGAATTTTTAGGTTTCACTGCGTTTTCTTCTATATTGACAGATGCAGTTAGAACTCTAAATCAAACACGGTTTGTGCTAGCTTCTTGAAACGTGACACAATACAGTAGTTCTACGTTCTATCTCTAAGGTTTGTTTCCTCTTGATGTAGCCTAATACAGGGACTCGCGAATAACACTTATATTGAAAGGGGTTGCCAAACTTCCAAAAACTAGAGTCTCCTGAAATCTCAACATACATTTTTTCATCCAATCTTCATGATACTTTCAAGTAATGATCAGTACACCAATCCCACTTGGATGCCCAAGTATCGTTCTCCTACGTTGAAGCATCCGTTTGCAGTAACAGTTTGAATTTTTAGGTTTCACTCTGTTTTCTCCTATATTGACAGATGCAGTTCGAACTCTAAATCAAACACGGTTTTTGCTAGCTTCTTGAAACTTGACACAATACAGTAGTTCTACGTTCTATCTCTAAGGTTTGTTTCCTCTTGATGTAGCCTTAAGCACAGGCTGGCCAATAACTCATTCAATGAAAGGCGTTGTTAGGCTGCCAAAAAACTACAGTCTCCTGAAATCACAACATATATTTTTTTTTCCGACCTTCCTGATACTTTCAAATAATGAGCAGTACTCCAATCAAACTTGGATGTCCAAGTTTCGTTCTCCTACGTTGAAGCATCCGTTTGCAGTAACAGTTTGAATTTTTAGGTTTCACTGCGTTTTCTTCTATATTGACAGATGCAGTTAGAACTCTAAATCAAACACGGTTTGTGCTAGCTTCTTGAAACGTGACACAATACAGTAGTTCTACGTTCTATCTCTAAGGTTTGTTTCCTCTTGATGTAGCCTTAAGCACAGGCTGGCGAATAACTCATTCAATGAAAGGCGTTGTTAGGCTGCAAAAAAACTACAGTCTCCTGAAATCACAACATACATTTTTTCATCCAATCTTCATGATACTTTCAAGTAATGATCAGTACACCAATCCCACTTGGATGCCCAAGTTTCGTTCTCCTACGTTGAAGCATCCGTTTGCAGTAACAGTTTGAATTTTTAGGTTTCACTCTGTTTTCTCCTATATTGACAGATGCAGTTCGAACTCTAAATCAAACACGGTTTGTGCTAGCTTCTTGAAACTTGACACAATACAGTAGTTCTACGTTCTATCTCTAAGGTTTGTTTCCTCTTGATGTAGCCTTAAGCACAGGCTGGCGAATAACTCATTCAATGAAAGGCGTTGTTAGGCTGCCAAAAAACTACAGTCTCCTGAAATCACAACATATATTTTTTTTCCGACCTTCCTGATACTTTCAAATAATGAGCAGTACTCCAATCAAACTTGGATGTCCAAGTTTCGTTCTCCTACGTTGAAGCATCCGTTTGCAGTAACAGTTTGAATTTTTAGGTTTCACTGCGTTTTCTTCTATATTGACAGATGCAGTTAGAACTCTAAATCAAACACGGTTTGTGCTAGCTTCATTGAAACGTGACACAATACAGTAGTTCTACGTTCTATCTCTAAGGTTTGTTTCCTCTTGATGTAGCCTAATACAGGGACTCGCGAATAACACTTATATTGAAAGGGATTGCCAAACTTCCAAAAACTAGAGTCTCCTGAAATCTCAACATACATTTTTTTCATCCAATCTTCATGATACTTTCAAGTAATGATCAGTACACCAATCCCACTTGGATGCCCAAGTTTCGTTCTCCTACGTTGAAGCATCCGTTTGCAGTAACAGTTTGAATTTTTAGGTTTCACTCTGTTTTCTCCTATATTGACAGATGCAGTTCGAACTCTAAATCAAACACGGTTTTTGCTAGCTTCTTGAAACTTGACACAATACAGTAGTTCTACGTTCTATCTCTAAGGTTTGTTTCCTCTTGATGTAGCCTTAAGCACAGGCTGGCGAATAATTCATTCAATGAAAGGCGTTGTTAGGCTGCCAAAAAACTACAGTCTCCTGAAATCACAACATATATTTTTTTTCTGACCTTCCTGATACTTTCAAATAATGAGCAGTACTCCAATCAAACTTGGATGTCCAAGTTTCGTTCTCCTACGTAGAAGCATCCGTTTGCAGTAACAGTTTGAATTTTTAGGTTTCACTGCGTTTTCTTCTATATTGACAGATGCAGTTCGAACTCTAAATCAAACACGGTTTGTGCTAGCTTCTTGAAACGTGACACAATACAGTAGTTCTACGTTCTATCTCTAAGGTTTGTTTCCTCTTGATGTAGCCTAATACAGGGACTCGCGAATAACACTTATATTGAAAGGGGTTGCCAAACTTCCAAAAACTAGAGTCTCCTGAAATCTCAACATACATTTTTTCATCCAATCTTCATGATACTTTCAAGTAATGATCAGTACACCAATCCCACTTGGATGCCCAAGTATCGTTCTCCTACGTTGAAGCATCCGTTTGCAGTAACAGTTTGAATTTTTAGGTTTCACTCTGTTTTCTCCTATATTGACAGATGCAGTTCGAACTCTAAATCAAACACGGTTTTTGCTAGCTTCTTGAAACTTGACACAATACAGTAGTTCTACGTTCTATCTCTAAGGTTTGTTTCCTCTTGATGTAGCCTTAAGCACAGGCTGGCCAATAACTCATTCAATGAAAGGCGTTGTTAGGCTGCCAAAAAACTACAGTCTCCTGAAATCACAACATACATTTTTTCATCCAATCTTCATGATACTTTCAAGTAATGATCAGTACACCAATCCCACTTGGATGCCCAAGTTTCGTTCTCCTACGTTGAAGCATCCGTTTGCAGTAACAGTTTGAATTTTTAGGTTTCACTCTGTTTTCTCCTATATTGACAGATGCAGTTCGAACTCTAAATCAAACACGGTTTGTACTAGCTTCTTGAAACTTGACACAATACAGTAGTTCTACGTTCTATCTCTAAGGTTTGTTTCCTCTTGATGTAGCCTTAAGCACAGGCTGGCGAATAACTCATTCAATGAAAGGCGTTGTTAGGCTGCCAAAAAACTACAGTCTCCTGAAATCAAAACATATATTTTTTTTCCGACCTTCCTGATACTTTCAAATAATGAGCAGTACTCCAATCAAACTTGGATGTCCAAGTTTCATTCTCCTACGTTGAAGCATCCGTTTGCAGTAACAGTTTGAATTTTTAGGTTTCACTCTGTTTTCTTCTATATTGACAGATGCAGTTAGAACTCTAAATCAAACACGGTTTGTGCTAGCTTCTTGAAACGTGACACAATACAGTAGTTCTACGTTCTATCTCTAAGGTTTGTTTCCTCTTGATGTAGCCTAATACAGGGACTCGCGAATAACACTTATATTGAAAGGGGTTGCCAAACGTCCAAAAACTAGAGTCTCCTGAAATCTCAACATACATTTTTTCATCCAATCTTCATGATACTTTCAAGTAATGATCAGTACACCAATCCCACTTGGATGCCCAAGTTTCGTTCTCCTACGTTGAAGCATCCGTTTGCAGTAACAGTTTGAATTTTTAGGTTTCACTCTGTTTTCTCCTATATTGACAGATGCAGTTCGAACTCTAAATCAAACACGGTTTGTGCTAGCTTCTTGAAACTTGACACAATACAGTAGTTCTACGTTCTATATCTAAGGTTTGTTTCCTCTTGATGTAGCCTTAAGCACAGGCTGGCGAATAACTCATTCAATGAAAGGCGTTCTTTATTTGCCAAAAAAGTACAGTCTCCTGAAATCACAACATATATTTTTTTTTCCGACCTTCCTGATACTTTCAAATAATGAGCAGTACTCCAATCAAACTTGGATGTCCAAGTTTCGTTCTCCTACGTTGAAGCATCCGTTTGCAGTAACAGTTTGAATTTTTAGGTTTCACTGCGTTTTCTTCTATATTGACAGATGCAGTTAGAACTCTAAATCAAACACGGTTTGTGCTAGCTTCATTGAAACGTGACACAATACAGTAGTTCTACGTTCTATCTCTAAGGTTTGTTTCCTCTTGATGTAGCCTAATACAGGGACTCGCGAATAACACTTATATTGAAAGGGATTGCCAAACTTCCAAAAACTAGAGTCTCCTGAAATCTCAACATACATTTTTTTCATCCAATCTTCATGATACTTTCAAGTAATTATCAGTACACCAATCCCACTTGGATGCCCAAGTTTCGTTCTCCTACGTTGAAGCATCCGTTTGCAGTAACAGTTTGAATTTTTAGGTTTCACTCTGTTTTCTCCTATATTTACAGATGCAGTTCGAACTCTAAATCAAACACGGTTTTTGCTAGCTTCTTGAAACTTGACACAATACAGTAGTTCTACGTTCTATCTCTAAGGTTTGTTTCCTCTTGATGTAGCCTTAAGCACAGGCTGGCGAATAACTCATTCAATGAAAGGCGTTGTTTGGCTGCCAAAAAACTACAGTCTCCTGAAATCACAACATATATTTTTTTTCCGACCTTCCTGATACTTTCAAATAATGAGCAGTACTCCAATCAAACTTGGATGTCCAAGTTTCGTTCTCCTACGTTGAAGCATCCGTTTGCAGTAACAGTTTGAATTTTTAGGTTTCACTGTGTTTTCTTCTATATTGACAGATGCAGTTCGAACTCTAAATCAAACACGGTTTGTGCTAGCTTCTTGAAACGTGACACAATACAGTAGTTCTACGTTCTATCTCTAAGGTTTGTTTCCTCTTGATGTAGCCTTAAGCACAGGCTGGCGAATAACTCATTCAATGAAAGGCGTTGTTAGGCTGCCAAAAATCTACAGTCTCCTGAAATCACAACATACATTTTTTCATCCAATCTTCATGATACTTTCAAGTAATGATCAGTACACCAATCCCACTTGGATGCCCAAGTTTCGTTCTCCTACGTTGAAGCATCCGTTTGCAGTAACAGTTTGAATTTTTAGGTTTCACTCTCTTTTCTCCTATATTGACAGATGCAGTTCGAACTCTAAATCAAACACGGTTTGTGCTAGCTTCTTGAAACGTGACACAATACAGTAGTTCTACGTTCTATCTCTAAGGTTTGTTTCCTCTTGATGTAGCCT